>NW_028324226.1:4545454-4848484 GCF_054372755.1 Phalangium opilio
AAATTGAAATAGCTTTTGATATCCTCAAACTTCAGTCAAATTGCTGCTAATACATTTATTATGTTAATACATACCCCTTTTATAATTTACATTTTATACATTATAATGTGAGAGGGCATTTTTCTTCCGTTTGTTATTTAGTATTTACCTCCTAATAATTAACTTAAGGGAACGTCATTTATTGTTTTTCGTTCGATTAGTTTTGTCTTTAAGTTTTCCGTGCATGCAGGAAATTTCAAGCAAATTATTTATACCTTTTCTGTAAAGAGAGGCCCGAATATTGTAGTAATTTTGATCTTTGCAGGGAGCCCAGCAGTCCTATAACTCCTATAGAATCCTTTATATTTGAACCTGTCCTGTATTATCGTATATTTTTGAACCTGTCCTGCATTATCGTATATTTTTGAATCTGTCCTGTGTCATCGTATATTTTTGAATCTGTCCTGTATTATCGTATATTTTTGAATCTGTCCTGTATTATCGTGGGTGACTCCCATAATCCCCCTGGACATAATCCCTCCAAAAATTTCCCCCCGTCCAAATAGGCATAAGACAAAATCCCCCCGTTTGCAGACAAAATCCCTCCAAATTGGAGACAAAATCCCCCGTTACGGAACAAAATCCCCAGCTTACGGAACGAAATCCCCAGCTTGGAGACGAACCCTTCAGGAGTTATTCCTATTTTAGAGGTCGTTTTCCACAGTGGAAAATTTTTTAGTAGGATAGTAGTAAAAATAGTAGTATTCCCCCTACGAGGAAAAGCGGAACCGACTAACCATAAATTTCCGCCTTTTCCAAAATATCGCTGACTAACCATAAATTTCCGCCTTTTCCAAAATATCGCTGACTAACCATAAATTTCCGCCTTTTCCAAAATATCGCTGACTAACCATAAATTTCTGCCTTTTCCAAAATATCGCTGACTAACCATAAATTGCCGCCTTTTCCAAAATATTGCTGACTAACCATAAATGTCCGCCTTTTCCAAAATATCGCTGACTAACCATAAATTTCCGCCTTTTCCAAAATATCGCTGACTAACCATAAATTTCCGCCTTTTCCGAAATATCGCTGACTAACCATAAGTTTCCGCCATTTCCAAAATATCGCTGACTAACCATAAATTTCCGCCTTTTCCAAAATATCGCTGACTAACCATAAATTGCCGCCTTTTCCAAAATATTGCTGACTAACCATAAATTTCCGCCTTTTCCAAAATATCGCTGACTAACCATAAATTTCCGCCTTTTCCAAAATATCGCTGACTAACCATAAATTTCCGCCTTTTCCAAAATATCGCTGACTAACCATAAATTTCCGCCTTTTCCAAAATATCGCTGACTACCCATAAATTGCCGCCTTTTCCAAAATATTGCTGACTAACCATAAATTGCCGCCTTTTCCAAAATATTGGAATTTTGGAAATAAGTTAAAACAAAATCAGTAGTTTACTTCTTTTGGTTTAGGAACATTTTTTGCAATACTTTTCACTCTTGTGAATTATACTTTTGCATTATTATTAAAGATAATCTTTGGATTTGGGCTTCCGTTTACCTTTACTTCTAAATGCCTATTATCTGGGGGATTTTCAATAAAATGATCCTTTCAGTAGGATTTTGTTGAATAGTTTTCCTTTTGGGGGATTTTGTCCTGGACGTTTTCTCTGGGGGGATTTTGTACAAACACGTCTAAAATCGGGGGGAAAAAGTCTTGGCAAATCCAAAATAGAGGGATTTTGTCCGGGGGGATTATGTCCAGGGGGATTATGTACGAGACCCGTATTATCGTATATTTTTGAATCTGTCCTGTATTATCGTGTAATTTTGAATCTGTCCTGTATTATCGTGTATTTTTGAAACTGTCCTATATTATCGTATAATTTTGAACCTGTCCTATATTATCCTATATTTTTGAACCTGTCCTATATTATCCTATAGTAATTTCATGCAAGGTCATATAATATCCTATATTTTTGACTTAGTCAAAGTTTAGTTTAGCATCAAATTTTTCTCCTATATTTGCCAATAAAAACACATTTTTCTCCTATATTTTCCTATAAAACACATTTTTTCTCCTATATTTTCCTATAAAACACATTTTTTTCTCCTATATTTTCCTATAAAACACATTTTTTCTCCTATATTTGCCTATTAAAAGTTAAAAACACATTTTTCTCCTATATTTGCCTATGAAACACATTTTTTCTCCTATATTTGCCTATTAAAAGTTAAAAACACATTGTTCTCCTATATTTGCCTATTAAAAGTTAAAAACACATTGTTCTCCTATATTTACCTATTAAAAGTTAAAAACAATTTTTTTTCTCCTGTAAAATCCCATAATTCCTATTTTTCCTATAAGGTATTTATATTTTTCAGCTGGGCTTTAGCCTTTTTAATATTGAGTGTGTTTCATCCCACCTTTAAAAACTATATAAATAAATCAAACCCCTATGCCTACATAAAACATTAAATTTTTAGTTTCCATTTTCTATTTTAAATATAAACAAATTTAAGAACGCGGAAAATGCGAGTAATTACTTTTTTTGTTGTTAAAATAATCTATAGTTTTATAAACAACGGTTTTAATATTTGGAAATGTTCTAATTGTCGTCGTAGAAGGCACGGAACATTGTAATGAAAGTCTATTTACTTTCTTAGTACAGTAAACTAACAAGAAGTTCTCAAAACTTAATAATAATTGTTTTGGGTTATCCACGACGTCATGACTTCATTAATAATTTTAGCATTGTCACGAGTAGGGCCTTTACATGGTTCGTACGAAATTTAGATAACCTGGAAATCCAAATTATATCAGGGATTTGAGAAATGGAGTTAAAAGTCAGGTATTTGGAAAATGGAGTTAAAAGTCGGGGATTAGGAAAATGGTGTTAAAAGTCGGGTATTTGGAAAATGGAGTTAAAAGTCGGGGATTAGGAAAATGGTGTTAAAAGTCGGGGATTTGGAAAATGGTGTTAAAAGTCGGGGATTTGGAAAATGGTGTTAAAAGTCGGGGATTTGGAAAATGGTGTTAAAAGTCGGGGATTTGGAAAATGGTGTTAAAAGTCGGGGATTTGGAAAATGGTGTTAAAAGTCGGGGATTTGGAAAATGGTGTTAAAAGTCGGGGATTTGGAAAATGGTGTTAAAAGTCGGGGATTTGGAAAATGGTGTTAAAAGTCGGGGATTTGGAAAATGGTGTTAAAAGTCGGGGATTTGGAAAATTGGTGTTAAAAGTCGGGGATTTGGAAAATGGGGTTAAAAGTCGGGGATTTGGAAAATGGGGTCAAAAGTCAGGGATTTGGAAAATGGTGTTAAAAGTCAGGGATTTGGAAAATGGGGGAAAAAGTCAGGGATTTGGAAAATGGTGTTAAAAGTCAGGGATTTGGAAAATGGGGGAAAAAGTCAGGGATTTGGAAAATGGTGTTAAAAGTCAGGGATTTGGAAAATGGGGGAAAAAGTCAGGGATATAAAGTCCCCCCGCCCTAAAAAGTCAGGGATAGTTCAGGGATTTCGTATGGTGTATCAAACCATGCTACGAGCAATGTTCGAGGTGTTTTGAAGTGGGCTCTGGTAAACACGTTAAAATTTTCAGGGATATTGGCAAAACATGGCCTGGGATAAGCTAGTAAAGTTAGGGACTTTCAATATGAAAATTTCGTCCGAACCCTGTTTTAAAGATTATGCATAATCCCTTTGGGATTAGACGGCAACGTGACCCTTCCTATTGTATTTATTGCGTGATAGTTTAGTCTTAAAGGCCGACTTCCATCGAAAAGAGTTCTAGCGAACTGAAAACCGAGCATCGAGACTAACAATGGAGCGACCGTACCGATTTTCGAATCCCCGCTGGGGTAAAAGATGGAAGGGTTCTAGCTAACTGAAAACCGTGCAGTGTGGTTCTAACGAACTGAAGATGAACAATAGAGAATTTCCTTCAAGGGAAAGCAAAAATTCGAGAGGAAATAAATTTAAAAGGATTCCTATTGTTCATCTTCATTTCGCTAGAACCACATTGCACGGCTTTCAGTTAGCGAGAACCCTTTTGACCCTGCGGGGCTTCGAAAATCGGCACGGTCGCTTCATTGTTAGTCTCAATTTTCAGTTCGCTAGAACCCTTTTCGCTGGAAGTCGGCCTTTAAATTAGCTTTAGGTCTAGACTTTAGGCTTAGGTCTTGGTTTTATTAGGCTTAGATAAGCTATAAGAAAAATTCCATGTTTACCTAACCTTTAATTTAATATACTTCTGATTGTTTGAAGAAAACCAGGAAATAACAATATTTATTTATTTTTTGGCCGCCTAGACGATATTTGAATCTACATTTTGATATTATTTTATTTTCATTTTAGTAAAATGGGCCTTTTTATCGCGTACTTGATCTTTCGATTGAGAAAAACGTTTAAACGCGAGAAATATTTTCCAATTAATAATTAAGTTGAACCCGTTTCCGAAATCCCCCCTTTTTTTCTTTTTTCTTTCTAATTAGACCGGTAATGTCAGATTCATATTAGCGCGCGTTTTCAACAAGGCTATTGTGTAGATGTAGTTAAGTCTCTTTTATTATATCCCTTAAGGGTAATTAGTCTGGCAGTTCTGCCCCTCGTTCTTAAGTCGTAACTCGGCCACCATATCTGGTATTTAAAAAAAAAAAAAAGAAATGCCTTATTTTTAGGGGATTTTCCCGAGATTTTGGCAATGTGACCTCGCTAATTATAGGGATTTAAATAAATAAAATAGTATAATATTTAAGCTGTTTGGAAGTGTTGATATAAAATACTGGGTGATTAATATTTATAATAACCGTGTTCATCTTCATCAGCGGCCATTTTTGAAAATGGCGACCTTGCCAGAAATGTTCATATCCTCTTGGTTATGGGTATCTTTGTTACTAGTTTATAATTTTTGCTATAATTTGGGCTAGATTTTTCTTCTTTTTAATCGAAAGAGGGTATGAAATAATGAATGTTATCAATTGGAACCAGGTTTCTATCTACAATATTAAAGAAGATACACTGCAATTAAGTTTTCGTTATGCTAATCCGCGAAGCACTGGGGAGTACGCCTCCCTATTGGACGCCTAGTACCACCTGACGTGTTCGTCCAATAGAGGTACTCGCCAGTGCTTCGCGTAGTAGCCTAACGCGTAGTGCCATCCATTACGGAAACTTAATATGCATGTATCTTCTTTAATATTGTAGATAGAAACTTGGTTCCAATTGATAACATTCATTATTTTATACGCTCTTTCGATTTAAATATGAAATAAAATTCTATTCCATCGTATCCGTTTAAATCTAAAAGTCTAAAAATCTGTGGTGAGACCATCCCAAACGTTCAGGCTACTTAAGTATTATATAATGCAATTTTAGAAGTTGATAGACGTTTCTTTCTATAGATTATGAGGCACTCTAAATATTTATTTCTCTATTCACAACGGCATATTAGTTTTATGATTAATGACAAGTCAAATATGTTGTATAATATTTTTCTGAAACCTAACTATGCTCATTTCTGGGCAAAACATTGTCAAAAGACCAAGGGAGATGAAAAAATTGCAATATTCTATAGTGGACGTATGTAGTTCGACTGTACATGATGTGGTATAACGTTTTATGGGATACTTAAATTGCATCTAAAAAATGAGCCAAAAAGCATTAATTGATATTTTCATCAAATCACATGAATTCTTTTAGCAAATATATATTTTTTTTATTATTATTATTATTAATTTTAAAGATCAAATTCAATTATTTTCTTCCTCTGAAGGAAGAGGGATCCACTTATTTCAGGGTTTTCACGGTACCTGCATGGAACCTATGAAAATGTCAGGGAATTTGATTGCAACTGGGTACGAAATATCAGGGAATAGTCAGGGAATTTGAATGCAAATGGGTGCGAAAAATCAGGGAATTTGAATGCAAATGGGTGCGAAATATCAGGGAATTTGATTGCAACTGGGTACGAAATATCAGGGAATAGTCAGGGAATTTGAATGCAAATGGGTCCGAAATATCAGGGATGGTCAGGGAATTTGAATGCAAATGGGTATGAAATGTCAAGGAATAGTCGAGGTATTTGAATGCAAATGGATGTGAAATGTCAAGGAATAGTCGAGGTATTTGAATGCAAATGGGTGCGAAATGTCAAGGAATAGTCGAGGTATTTGAATGCAAATGGGTGTGAAATGTCAAGGAATAGTCGAGGTATTGGAATGCAAATGGGTGCGAAATATCAGGAAATCTGATTGCAAATGGGTGTGAAATATCAAGGAATAGTCAGGGAATCTGATTGCAAATGGATGTGAAATATCAAGGAATAGTCAGGGAATCTCATTGCAAATGGATGTGAAATATCAAGGAATAGTCAGGGAATCTCATTGCAAATGGATGTGAAATATCAGGGAATTTTAAAATTATGTCAGAGATCAGGGAAAAGTCACGGAGTTTCATATTGGTTCAGTATTCTATTTAGAAGGTCATGGTACTAGTCATTTTTCTGACTTTTCTACAAATAAAAGTTTGAAAATTGGTCAGGCAAAATGGACTTATGAGGGTCATACCATACGACGGTCAGGGAAATTGACGAAAAGTTTTAAATTAATCTTGAAGGAATAAAGCCCCCAGTTAAATACTGTTGGTACATTTACGTGTACCATTAAGAAGTAAAAACCTTGTCAAGGTTATAATAGATATCAGGTTTCTTACGCGAGGTGAATATAATTTGAGGGCGGTTTTGTTCTAGTTAGCTTTTACAATCTATCTTTTTTTGAGAAATTTTGCCTCAAAAACGTGACGAGACCTAATCATTTTTATACATCCCCCAGAAACCTTTTCGGCATCTTTGGAAGAAAATGCTATTTTCTTTCCTAGCTATTATTTATTAATCAAAGTTCCCCCAACTAAATAAAAAATGCCAAGTTTTTTATTATAGTTATGAGCGGGATACCCCAAAATAATTGATAAACTACCACGTGACCTTAAAACGGGAATCGTAATTATTTATTTTTCAATTATAACCTCTCCTTTATCATCGTGTTACAGTTAATCCAGGGACAGATTCAATTTATGCATGCCAAACTAGTTTATGAATTTTTTAAATTATATTGGAATCTGATTTCTCTGCCAAGTTTGTATGGAGACTGGAGAGAGTTTGAACCATTTTAAAAAAGAATAATAATTTATAGATCAACGCGCGGTTCAGTGATCATGGCACAATTTTATTGTTATTACATTGTTGTTTGTTTGTTTGGGTCATAGGTCAGGAAAACAAGGAAACGTCGATGAATTTTAATGAAGTTAGGCCTATAAATGTTTTCCTCAAAAGGTCAAAGGTTCAACGAATATTTCGCTATAAAATTCCCCAAAATAACTATAGCCCAACGGACAGAAACCCGATGCATGAATAGCAACAAGGATGTAGTATTCGCACCATATTTTCTGTATCTATTCATTTTTCTCTATGCTTCCAAGTTACTCAAATACTAGAGAAGATTGTGATTGTGGGAGGGGCACATAAGTTTATGAGATATGTTCCATCCATAAGTATGACACTACCTATACTTCGGAATTCTAGAGACTTACAGCTCGAGCTAGTTCGAGAACGACAAGCGAGAATTGACTAGGCTCAGTTAGTTTTGCAGTCCATCTTCCTATTTATTCTGTACATACTAAGCCTTTGACAGCGCCCCAGTCACCAGGCGTCGCTTTATGAAGGTGAATCTATGACAGGGCTCCCACCAGGTCCCTAAAAGACCCTAAAGTCCCTATTTTCTTACAAGGTCCTTAATCTACCCTAAAATTGGTATTCGGTCCTTAAATCACCCTATTTTTATAAACCTCAGAAAAAGTATAAGGGTGACCTGAAAATGTCTTGTCTGAGATTTGACCAGAGCCCCAAATTTGCGGAGCTCGCTTCGCTCGCTCCGGTTATTTATGATTTACTTAATGTTAAATTTAAACGAATTAATTGGCAAATTTTTATAACAATAACAACTCGTGCAAAAATTATTCGACTGAATTTAGACTGGTTTTCATATATGTTCGCCATGTACGTTATTGCAAATGGTCAGAGAAATTTGTTTAAGTTAGTCAGGGAAAACCTGGAAAAGTCAGGGAATTTCGTTCAAAAATTTTGTACGAACCCTGTAAAGGTCCAAATTCTAGTTCAGTGGCTTTTTTTAAAAAACAGTAAACATGATACGAAAATAGTTACTTCTAATCAAAAAAAAACGTTCCTTATACATTAGAACCAGTATCAAGTCTTACCTACCGCTCCCTTAGAATAAAAATATAAACAAAAGAAAGTCAGAAATAATACCCTATTTTGTCGAAAAAATAGAAAAGAGTAATAGGTTCCTAACTGTTTGTGATATTTTCACAGAATAGATATCATTTTGTTTTACCAGTGGTCCCTTTTTGGTTCCTACTTTTAGAATTTAGGTCCCTATTTTACCCTATTTTTATCGTGAAAAGTCCCTTTTTCCCCTATTTATTTTAGAGATTTTTGTGGGAGCCCTGCTATGACCTACGTCACTTCATGACAAGCTCCAGTTTGTAACCAGTGACAAACTTATGAAACATGTCTCACGAACTTATGGTTAAATATAAATATATAAGAACCCCCAAAACAATTTCCTAGTTTTAGGGGCCAATCGATGTTTGGGGGCCCATATCTCCGTAAATAAATGTTGTAGATCCCCATGTTCTTGTCACTTTGCGCTCAATTTGAGCCGTAGAACCCTTTAATTTATGGCAGACTTATCATAAACCCCCTGTTAAGCAATTAAATAGATTAAAAATTCACATGACGTGAAAATTTAAATAATTACTTTTCTTGGATGGCTTTTGAAAGATATTAGGGAGAGTGTATTTAATTGGTTTTCTCTTGATTATTATATTTCTCTGGCGAACGTACGTTGTTCTACAAACTATGTAGAGTAAACTCAATTTCGTCTAAATTGACAGACTAATGGTTATTTTAAATCGAGCGAGCGGTGGTCCATATTTTTGTAATTGTCTAGTTTACCTTGGATGTATACCGCGGAGCCGCTGAATGTCGAAAGAATGCTAATCAACAAGAGAAATAAATATGATCGTAACTACGCAACGGGATTCATTTTTCATATTTTACTCTGTGGTCTTTTTGTTTATTTACTGAACTCTTGTTGCTTCGAATTTTAATTTTAACCAGTTTTTTTTCTTCTCAACGCAGTGTTTTTATTTACGTACGAAAAGGCCTAAATATCATTTTATTCAAATTAACTTATATTTTACTAAAATTAAATAATAAAATAACTAAAATAATGAATAAAAATAAATAAATAAAATAATGAATGATAAATAAATAAAATAATGAATGATAAATAAATAAAATAATGAGTAATAAATAAATAAATAAAATAATGAATAATAAATAAATAAATAAAATAATGAGTAATAAATAAATAAAATAATGAATAATAAATAAATAAAATAATGAAAAATAAATAAATAAAATAATGAATAATATATAAATAGAATAATGAATAGTAAATAAATAAATAAAATAATAAAAAACTAAAATAATGAATAAAAATAAATAAAATAATGAATAAAAATAAATAAAATAATAAAAAACTAAAATAATGAATAAAAATAAATAAAATAATGAATAAAAATAAATAAAATAATAAAAAACTAAATTAATGAATAAAAATAAATAAAATAATAAAAAACTAAATTAATGAATAAAAATAAATAAAATAATAAAAACTAAAATAATGAATAAAAATAAATAAAATAATAAAAACTAAAATAATGAATAAAAATAAATAAAATAAAGTACTAAAAAAACTAAAATAATGAATAAAAATAAATAAAATAAAGTACTAAAAAAACTAAAATAATGAATAAAAATAAATAAAATAAAGTACTAAAAAAACTAAAATAATGAATAAAAAAAATAAAATAGTACAAAAAGTTAATACATTTTTACAGACTAGGAGGATTAATACCATTTATACAAGAAGGCCTGGCTTTAGAAGTTTAGACTCATGCAGTGAGTCAGGCCTTCTTGTGTAACCCCTGAAGTTTGGCCTCCCTGTGTAATTGGTATGAATTCTTCTAGTCTGTAAACTATGTATAAAAATAAGAAAATAAATATAAATCAAAGAAAATAGTAAATAAACAAGATGGCCCCGGCCAAATTACACTTTTGCGCGCCCTCTAGTGACTAGAATTAGTATTACTATATTCATTGACCCCGACAAATTTATAATTTTCAGGTTTTTTTCCATTGTTTATAAAATAGCATTCCGATTATGAATAAAACCAATCTAGTAAGAATTTGGTTTACAGTTTAATTAAATAAGTAATTAACTGTAGTGTTCAAGTCTTGGTGGATTAATTAGGTTAGATATACGAATCAATATCCAAGATTTATTCTACCATATGATTATGGTCATTCGTTACATTGGGTGGCAAGGATGCCGCTTGAGTGCGGATAAAGAAGTGAGGAGTGTTCTCTCCTGTACGCGATGTACGAGGTTACCTCCCATTTTTAAAATGTGAGTAGTTTTTGGTAATCGCCATCTAGTGAGCGAATTCTGTACTTTGATTTTATTCCGTATTTTAAAAATGGCCGCGGACAACAACAATCTTTATGACACAGAGTTAACCCTTTGTCAGGTCCCGAATGAAGTTTGCAAACCCACGATCTCCACTCCCTTAAATCCCTATCACTACTTTTACAGCCAAGAACGGAACATGTTCTACCCCAGCTTGCCATTTTTATTTTTCAAAACTTACTAATTACCAATGAGAATTAAAAAATATGTTCAAATCATCGGATTCACCGAGCCAAAGGATTTCAGACGATGGTTTTGAACTTCCTGCTTTTGAACGCTAGATGGCTTTAAGCACCGACGTTTAAAGAGACAAAAATACCGAATTTTACGCTTTACTTCGACGCTAGATGGCGGTATCAAAACTACTAAGACGCAATGGCAGCCCCCCTTGAATTTGCCTGGTAAACGACGTATATCTCATGCTTAGAAAATGGGGGTTACAATCAATCGATATCTGTGGATGGGGCGCCATCTAGGTTGTGTTTGGAATAGGCGGGAATTACGAATATAGCAATACTCTCCCGTGAGATTAAAACCCAGTGACTGTATGAGTCTTAAGATAATGTGAGGGTTTAACAATAAAATTCGAAGATCATTGGCAACTTGTAATATTGCGCTATGCATTTGTAACAGTTTGGTTGAGCTTAATGAGGTAGATTGTAATTCAGATTTAACTTTGTTTAAGTCACTATTTTATACTGTCCTTATGAGGTTATTGTTATTGTGGTGAAAAGTTTGTTTAAAGTCAATATTTATACTGTCCTTTATGAGGTTATTGTTATTATGGTGAAAAGTTTGTTTAAACTCATTATTTATACTGTCCTTCATGAGGTTATTGTTATTATGGTGAAAAGTTTGTTTAAACTCATTATTTATACTGTCCTTCATGAGGTTATTGTTATTATGGTGAAAACTTGGTTTAGCTGCTGTCTCATAGGTTGAGCCTTTCAGGCGCTCGTCTGTTTCGGAGTGGGTTGCGGCGAATTGGTGTCGCGGATGTGGTGGTGGTCCTCGGGACCAGTGACCCTCGCATTAATTATTATTTTACCGGTCCCACTATAAATTAAATTTCTAAAATGGTGAGAATAAAAAGCACGTAAAGACACAAAAGTAAAGAAGCTGAAAATTGTAATTGAATTTGAATTTTTTACTGTAGGAAAAAGTAGCATATAACAATCCATAACAGTTAACTTTTATTTCTTATCACAATTTTTCAACTAGTTGCCACTAAATATCAATCAACATGTCTAATGATATTTGAAGTTCTTAATCCTTTTCTGAACTAGCCTTATTCCTTATTGCATTTTCCATAAATTCAGCGGCAATATCTTCTCTCGCTATCAGTAAGCCAGATCAAAATCTTGTAATGTGACCATGCACTACTGAGAAATACGACTACTGACAACTAGTACTGGCTATGGTCTAGACTGTCGACTACAAGAGACTCATTCTAGAGTATAGACGCTAGACAAGATCAATAGTCAATAGAATACAAAACTTTTGTAGGGAAGTTGTAGCCAAGGAGTACTAACTACCTAGGAGTAGAATTGGTAGAAAATGTGTTTAGCTAGAAAAATTCTAAAAAGGAACCCCGAATTTATAAACTGGTCCCACCGTCTATTTTTCCAAAAACCCTAATTAATAAAGTGCTCCCTGATACCACTGACCCCAACTTTTGGAATAAATAAACTGGTTTGGGACTTGTAAACCTGTCTTATTTCCTACCCTGTAATGACGAGCCCATGATGTAAACAATAAAGATGGCCGCGAGCTACGAGGTTTAAGCCTCGGTCTTTAGTGTATCGGGGAGACGGGGAGTCGGGGAGACGGGGAGTCGGGGACTCGGGGTCCGAGTAACGGGAGTTTCTGATGCGTTTGCAAATCTTATTTAAATTTATATTTTTATTATTATGTAACCGATTTATATTACTGAACGAATTGTACCTTATACTGTAGCAGACCTTGTTAGTTAGGCGAAGGTTTTTCAACTGTTGCTGATATTTAACTAGTTATGCCACCGCATGGATATTTTAAAATCCTTTCCTAACATTCGAATAAGGTACACACTTCGGCGTATGAGCCTGAGGTTAGGAAAAAACATTGCTTTGATGACGATGGCCTAGGTTGCCAAACTAACAAAAAACTCTTGGCAACAGAGCTGCCAGAATACAAAGTTTAAGGAAGACAAAATAGTGAAATTTTGCTAGTCCATTCTTAAACAAAATTGTATGTTCTTTCTGGACTGGTACAGTTTTACTACCCCCATAATAGGAAAGGCCTATTAATAATTATCTTAATGTTCTTTTTATTAATGAGCTTAAGTTGTAAATTGTCCATGCCTTTTAATAATTATCTTAATGTTCTTTTTATTGATGATTGTTTATGCCTATTAATATTTATCTTAAAGGGATACTTTCTTTTAATTTCATTGCAATAAATCCCTATAAGGTTAATTTATTTCGATAGATAGACAAATAAGGATTCTGAAAATATATATGTTTTTATATTTTAGTTTAATTAATGATTTTTAAATTACGATTAAAAGATCCAAAATGCTCTTGTTTTGCGATCATGAGGGCACCTGGTTACACAGAGCCGAACCACCGAAAAACGTTACTAGTTCGTCTCTACCAATTTCTCCGTAGTGTTTTTCCTACTGGTAGGGGGATTCATTCTGTGAGCGCAGTATGATACAGATTGACGGGAATTGGTATGGCTGCACACCAAATTCTTCTACTTCAGAAGAACTACCCTCAGATTCGTTTATTATAAATTGTTCCGAATTTTCTGAATCCAAAGAATCAGAGTTCGAACTTTCATCCTCAGATTCAGGACCGGAATGATCAGAAATACTTTCTCGTCTGACATTCTTAAGCATATAAGCAGACGACGATTCACCAGGCAAGCTGACCTAGATTCTCGTTCCTACTACTTTTTACTCCTTAAACGACAGTTTTCATTCCAACTACTACCAACCAATCAGAGGCCGAACTTTACCTACGTAGGTAATGGGTTGAAAATGGTGGCCGATTTTAAATCTGGCGTTCAAAATTTCAATTTTTATTCACGTTTATTTTAATTAATAAATTTTTCTCGCGATTTCTACTGACCCCCATGTTTTTAGGGGTGGTTAATTTATAGAAAACCAATGTTAGTGTGACCAACTCAGATAAAGCCGATTCTATCCCTTTAATGTTCTTTTTATTGATGATTGTTTATGCCTATTAATAATTATCTTAATGTTCTTTTTATTGATGAGCTTAAGTTGTAAATTTTTAATTTGATACTTTCAAAGTAACGTTAATTAAACCTTCAATACCTTGATTTAAATTTTAATTTATAATCCTTATTTAATTTAAGGATGATGTCAGTTTGTAAGTCTCGTTAATTTAATTCCCCCTTTCCCACAGAGAGGGTCTGAAAATTTAAATCACTTGGCAGAGACTGGAGATCTTCAACATTCAGTGACAGACTCTGAATCTCAATGGGCATTTGAAAACTGTATAAATTTAAATTGAAATTCCAAATTATAATTAAATACTTTTTGTTTGATATGTTGATATTAACGTAATCAATCCTTGAATACTCTATTGGTACTATCAACACCATCGTTAAATTTATTACTTAAATAATATAATTTTTTTTAAATATAATAATCAAATTAGCGACTTATAATTAGTTAACTTTAAATGAGTATGTTTCACTGATTAAAATTACATTTCTAAAAATTGTTAGGTTGATAGCACTTTCATGTTTCATGTAGAAATTTCATATTTCCGTGGATGGAGAGATGAACACGTTGATTCCGTTTGTCGTTGATTGAAATTAGATTCATTTTGATCATAAATTTCATTTTATATTTTGAGTTGTTGATTTTATGAGATTGTTGATTTTATTTTTATAATTATCACTTACGTAACTGTTATTAGTAGATGAGCCCAGCGAGAGCGGAAACTGCCAAAATGATTAGTTAATTTTGCAAAGAATCTGCAATTTAATTCTGCAAAAATCTGCCTATTATTTTATGTCAGTTCCGTTAAGTGATCATTTAATTTTAAACTTGCCAAACAAATAGTGAGCAATGGTATCTCCGTCCCAAACTAGTTATAGTTTTAAAACGCTGACTCGAGTTTCATTTTGTTAATACATTTAATTTTATTAGTAAATCAATCTGCCTAACTTTTAAGCAGACGAGTCTTAAAAAACGATATCATTGGTGAAATTAGAAAACTCTCTCTGCTTAGCGCGCCTTCTGTCGGGGAGAACCTTAATTTCTTTTTTGATTAATATGATAATATTAATTGTAATGTTTAAGTTCCCAAGTAGAAATCTAATCTTGCCTAGGATTAAAAAGATATATAATAATTATAAATTGCAAAAAAAAATTGCAAGCAACTGTCTCTCCTCCTCTAGCGCGATACAATATATATTCGACAGCATCCAGTGGCGGGCGTCGGGGAGGTGGGGGGTCCATATCTAAAGCCAGACAGTTGCACAGTTCTCTCTCTCTCGTCTCCCGCTAAACCCACGCAGTAAGTGCGGGCGTCGGGGAGGTGGGGGGGGGGTCCATATCCTAACTCTCTCTTTCTTCTCTTCAGTATAATTTAACTCGCTCTATATTACAACCAAGCGTGGCTTCGTGGTAGAGCGCGCGGTCGGGCGACTTCACTGGCGTCTCGTATGGATCAGGACATTGCAGGTTCGAAGCCCGGCGCCGACAGAAAAATAATTTCAATTGAAATTAAATACGTTACGCCACCTATGAGGTGTGAGGTGAACTACGGGTGAATTTCGAGTCGAAAATTCGCGGGAAATTTGAAATTCAAAAGTTTATTTATGACGAAACTTATTATGCGGTTACACCAAATCCAGCCAGCCGTCCAGCCAACAGAGGTCAGAACAATACTTTCGCTGCTCTAAAGAGCGCAAAAGTAACAAGAGGTTACAAGTAAACCCTTACAATTTTGTCGCGCTTTCTAATGTATTTTAGCAATGTATAATGAACTCCATATTGATTTAATAGCAAAGGATAATTATTACAAAAACTATATTTAGGCACTGTATAATTAATGCCTTACTTATATACAGTAACATTGCTAATTAATATTGAAATCGTATAAAGAATATCTCCTCAACAAAAGCCGAGATACAACAAACCCCAAAAAATCCTTATTTCTCAGCCTGTTACGGCTACAATGACAGGGAGCCGAACATAAAGAGGTCACACAAAAGACACGTGTCCTTGGAATGACCCATATTAGTTTAAAACACGTTTCCGCACAATTTAAATGAGATCATAGTGTTTAGCAGACGGCATAATGAATTTTAAACTTTTTAGGACGGTCTGAGACAAGGACTAGGCAATATCCACGTCGGCGTTACAGCGTCACTTTCGGCGAAAATGAGCCAAATAACGATGAAACCGAATTAAAAAATTAAACACCGTTAGCGGAATGCAGTGAGCAACAAAAAATGTCGAGTCCGCACGTTTAATTACCGAAATTCAAAGAATAACAGCGAAAACATGATAGTGGAGGTATTTTTAGTAAGGTCTCAAACACAGTTATAGAAAAGCCCCGTCATGAGTCCCGAGGAACAAACAATACGAGCTTTTCCAAGACCTATGGCAAAACGCTGCCAGTAGATAAAACCAAAAGACGGCGATAACACGAAAAATAGTTTAAATCACTGAAAATTAAGTTTGATTACCGTTAACGGAAGGCTTTAGAAGTCGTTATGTGCAAAAATCAAACGAAGCCAACTCGATCACGCGCTCAGCAAAAAAAATCCTTATTTCTCAGCCTGTTACGGCTACAATGCGGCTCTGGAGCAATGAGTTAGATCTCTATGAGATAGATAGAGTTACAATTCAAATACTCGCGTATGCGTATTTTATTTAACACGTTTAAAAACTATCTTGACAGCTTGTTACACAGATTATAGCAGCAGACGTTAATAAAAAAGTTCTTAGGGTGGCGCCACCCGTATTTGATAAAGATTCATGCTCGATAAAAGGTGTATTGCGAAACGTCGATCTCGAGATCTCACGTTGTGACTCTAGGTTTCATATATATATTCTATCTCATTGCTCTGGAGTAGTTTAAAGAGAGCGAAGGCGAGACGACGACGAAGGCGGAGCTGACGACGAAGGCGGAGCTAATCTTCCGTTTTTATGTCTTTTATGTCTCCGTAATATTTTTTCGACATCATAGATGGCGACAAAATAAAAATGGAAGAAAATAATGTAAATATAGTTTTTGCTTCGTACTACGTAGTTTGAAAAATATTTGTATACAAATATTAGGCCTAATTTTTCGTACGTTTTCTCAAATGTTACCAGCAAAATATTAACGCTACCGTTTTACGCTATTTCATTCTATGTTTTCAAATCCAATCCCATTGACAACTAAAATTTTCTAACCTTAATAATTCCTGGAAGCTAGCTTTTGTTTTAAATAATAAAAAAAAAGTTTTATTAATTACTAAACCACAAACTACCGTAAAGTAATATACAAGAAATCGGTAATGTTAGATATTAATGACGAGATAGGTAAGGTTGAACGAGATTTTTTTTATTCCTACAAATTTCTAAAGCTATTATAAACTTAAACTTAATTTCTGAGAAATGAAAAATTAATAATAATAATAGTAAGTGCAGCATGATCTCGAGTTTCATTATGATGTAGACGCCCTTGAAGTAAGCTAACCGTTCTTATTTACGCGAAATCATTTCGTTCACAATTTAATTTTTGTCGCCCAAGGGCACATTTTAACCCAGTCTTTCAAAGTTTTAAAAACCGAAATTCTTAATTGACGTTGAAATTTATTTTAATATTTTCATTTGTTTTTATACTACGTACGAACGTGAAGTTAAAAAAACATTTTTGCGTACCACCGCTTCGTTTAAAAAAATATTTTTACAAGAAGTATTTTCTTTAATGATTATTGAATTTATTTTAATCAATCAATGAATTAGAATTATTTTCTTTCTTTTTCATTCCAAAGATCTTATAAAATAACTATATATTAGGAAAGGCATCCGGCGTTGTCTGTTGAGACATTTTCATTACTTTTCGGGTCGCCATTTTTAAAGATGGCGGCAAATCGAACCCCCAAAAGCTATAAAACCCGTCTATAGGATATAAGGCAATAGTGCACCAAATATTAGTGAAATCCGTTAATAGAGCTGGACGTTATTTCATAAAAAAAATTGGTTTTTCATTTCTGGCCGCCATTTTTAAAGAATGGCCGCGGATTGGAATAATCTTTTTTAGTGCGTGCCTACTATTTAAGGTTAACGTCCAGGGCTACAAATTTTCAGACTTCTAGGTGAAGTGGTTTATCCTGTGCGTTGATTATTAAAACCTTTTCAGACCATACAAGTTTTTGACTCATTTAGATGAGTCAACAGGTACTTGTGAACAGTAGTTGGATAATTTGAATCACCAAATTGAAAATGGATCACTGACCAATTTTTGCTGACCCAAGTTTTTGACCCATCTAGTTGAGTTAAAAGTTGTATCGTCAGTCAGGACTGTGACTTATAAATATTTCAAATTGGAACCGTTTAAAATTAAAGAAGATACCAGATATTAAATTAACTTACTACCGGAGTCTAAAAGTTATTGACAATCAGTGAAGATCGTCAGGTAGTACTAATCGTCCAATAGATAGTTTACACGCATGGAGGATTATTACCATTTACACCAGAAGGCCAGGCTACCCGGAGGACAAAAGCAGACGGGTTTCTGTCCTCGATATAGCCCGGTCTCCTGGTGTAAATGGTATAAATTATCCATGTGTGTAAACTGTCTGTAGAATCAAGAAGTGATATCTAGTTTATTAGGGAGAAGGTATAAATTCGCCACATTTCCAGCTTTATCTCCAGTCCAAACGTATGTCCGGAGTTAATCCCCGCCTCCAAATTACAACCAGCATCTCATTGGTTCTTGAAAACTCACGTCAGCGCGACGCGAATGATATAACTTCTCCCTAGTAAACTAGATATCACTTCTTGATAGAATTTTATTCTCAGACGTCATCTGCTTCACCGATTGACCAATCACGTAGACTCCAATCTTCTTTAATTTTTTAGATGGATGCATAATTATAATTTCAAATATTTATTATTTTATTTTGAAATCAAAACATTTGTTTAACGTTTCTTGATGACGTAGTTTTTGGTTCAAATGTTTTGAAAACTAAAAACGAAAACGCAAACCCCTTTTACTCAATAGAGCAAACTCCAATTGATGCTAATAAAGATTTAAATCTCAATATTGAAAAAATGATCGAATAGGCGCACGTCCATGTCAGTCAATGTACAGAAGCGTGATTCTTGAATTAATATTTTAATGAATAGGAAATGAAATTAATTGATATATCGTGTCTAGTTTTTATTTAAAAGAAAAAACATCATTCAGCGTCAATTGGGTCAAGATGTGCCAAACCGTACAGTCATTTACTCATTTAATATTCAATCAAATTATGAATTCAGGTTTTTTTTTAATTTCATTTATGTTCAAAGGGATATTGAAACTATATATTTGGGTCCGTAATCAATGACCCCGCTTGGTTATCCCTTACATTTACCTAGAAGGCTGAAAATTTTCTGCCCTGGACGTTATTCTTAAGAAATTGGTACGCAGTGGGAAAAACTCAAAAACTGGGGATTTTCATAACTATACTGAAAAATTGGGGATTTTCACAACTGTCCTGAAAAATTGGGGGACTTTCATAACTATCCTGAAACATTTGGGAGGAATTTTTATAACTATCCTGAAAATTTTGGGAGGAATTTTCATAACTATCCTGAAAATTTTGGGAGGAATTTTCATAACTATCTTGAAAAATTTGGGGATTTTCATAACTATCTTGAATAATTTGCAACAGGGTTCGTACACGACCTGGAAAACCTGGAAAAGTCAGGGAAATTGAAAATGGGCCTAAAAGGTCAGGGAAAAGTCAGGGAAATTGAAAATGGGTCTAAAAAGTCAGGGAAATGTCAGGGAAAAATATATTGGTGGGAAATTGATAGTCTGGATAACAGTACAAGGGTGACCAAAAAAAGTGTTGTCTGAGACTTGAGCAGAACCCCAAATTCGCGGAGCTCGCTTCGCTCGCTCTCGTTATTTATGATTTACTTATGGTTAAATTTCAATGAAATAGTTGGCTTATTTTTATAACAATGACAACTCGTGTAAAAATGATTCGAGTGAATTTTAGATTGGTTTTCATATATTTACGCCTTGTAAGTTATTGCATATGGTCAGGGAAATCTATGGAATTTAGTCAGGGAAAACCTGGAAAAGTCAGGGAATTTCATTCCAAAATTTTTGTACGAACCCTGTGCAAATTTTCAAAACTATCTTGAATAATTTGCAAATTTTCAAAACTATCTTGAATAATTTGCAAATTTTCAAAACTATCTTGAAAAATTGGGGATTTTCATAACTATTTTGGAAAATCGGGAAAATTCCTAGACATGGAAGAAATAATTGTTTAGATAAAATATTTAAAATATAATATTTTTTTCATTAAAATCGTGGGACGTCGCATTTCAATTTTAAAGTTCCCATAAAGTACCTCTATATCACTTAAAAAGACTAGGTATTTTCGAAAAAGGCTAAAAGTAAACCTCTCTAATCACCTGTTTTACAGCGCTATCACTTTTTAAAAATTTACACTAAAACCTCCTAACATTGGAATTCGGTCAACACTTTAAATCACTTAAAACTTTTAAATTTTTGAACAAAAAATAAAAAGATTGCTTAAGATATCCCAGGTTTTTGCAGAAGCTAAATATAATATTATATTTTAAATAAAATAAAATAGTATTTAAATTTTTTTAAATAAAATTACCTACAGGAATACATAAAGGTAATTGGAATAATTGCGTGCAACCACTTTCTCAACATATATAGGATGATTTTGTGGGAAGAGCTAGACTAATCATAATGAATGACGAATAATTTATCACGCTGCGCTTTGAAACCCAACCTCAAGTTGCTACCAACCAATGAAATCGCATTGAGAAAGACATCGGAATTATGACGCGTGACGTAAAATAATCAAGCCCGGCCCACAAAAGCCGCATAGAAATTAATACGGGATATATGGGGGCGCAAAGATTCCTATTAGCTGTATGCATTCCAGATACCTATAATAAAAAATTGAATAAAAAGTTACTTTTGATTAAGGGTTGTAAATTAGATTAAAAAGTGTTAGAAAAGATTAGATTTAAAAAATCATTGATAAAAGTTTATTTAAATTAGAAATATTTAAAACTTCAGTTTGATTTCACCCTCCCTAGAGCGCAGGAGTTCATAATATTTTGATTTTGAACTCGTTTAAATACGTGTATAAATTATTTAAATTTTTAACTTGATTATAAAATAACATTCTTTAAGGATTTGGAACGGTATAAAAACGGGTTTATTAAAATACCTTTGGTTTAAATAAAGATCAAAGAACAATGAGGGAAAATGTCATTTGAAATTCAATTTCAATGGAAAAAATATTTTAGTTTTATAAGAAATTTAAGAGAATTTTAAACTTCAGTTGGGATTGAAACGGTTTAACGAGGTCGACATGATACTTTGTTTTTAAATCAAAGAGTATACTCTCTTAGCGCGGTTATACGATACTGATATTCAACCTTATGTTTTCAAATAACCCTTTGCTTTCAAGATGCTATCAAGAAGTGATATCTAGTTGATTAGGGAGAAGGTATAAGATGCCTAAGTATTCGCGCGCCATAGTCTCAGTCCCCTTTCAAAATACAAGGGGGGGGAGTAAAAGGAGGCCGGGGAAATTTCGCCTCTCCTCAGTCGGAAAATACGTAGTTTTCGTCATTCGCGTCGCGCTGACGTGAGTTTTCAAGAACCAATGAGATGCTGGTTGTAATTTAGAGGCAGCGGGGATTAACTCCGGACCTACGTTTAGACTGGAGATAAAGCTGGAAATGTGGCGAATTTATACACCTCCCTAGTATACTAGATATCGCTTCTTGATGCTCTGATAGCATTGGTCTGAAGGCGTAAAAATATTTCTAGATATATTTTAATAACAATAGAAATAATAATCATATTTTAATTTATCAATTTTAGCTCGATCAATTCAATTGAATTTGAATTGAAAGGGAAATTATATTTACTATTGAAGTATAACGCGCGTGTTAACGTCAAATACTTCTTGGTTTGGGCTTGACTTACGTGTGTGTACTATATCATTAATATTCAGTAGGCGGTTGGTTGTATGGCAGCTCAGAGTACCATTGTCTTAGTGACGGAAATGAAATGAGTGTATTTACACGTAACCATTACCCTATAATATTTTCCATAAGTAAAGTATCATCCAAAGGATTTTTGCTACGAGCGAAGATTTTTTTTATGTTTAAAACGGTAGTGGGACATCTCACAAAGGCTGTCTCCCGCTGGGGTAAAAGGCGACATAGGCTTTTCGACGTAAGAAAGGGGTAGGCAACCCTCTGTATCTGGACTTACAAGGGTGTTGAACCATAGCTGTCTCTTCCCACTCTCCGGACCCAAAACGCCTAGAGCGCAGGCACCATAAAGGGGGTAGGCAACCCCAGTTATCGGGACATACAAGGAGGTTGACATTGCCATCCGTCTCTTCTCACTTTTATGGTACAAAAAGACTACAGCGCAGGCGCCAAAAAGCGAAATGGAAGGTGGAGTTTTAACTGCGTGTCTTTCCCTCTTAGTTACATCGAAATGGTCTATTATACGGGATTTACGAGAGGCGTTGTCATAACTTGTCAGTGTCCTGTTTGTTAGTGACTGACATTTCTCGTCGTAGGTCATGGTCTGAAAAGTGGGCGGTAACCTCTTTAGGTCCTGTAAAAAGTCCGTTTACTTTATCAACTTTTTAACTGGGACCGGGGAGGGGACAGCAGAGATAGAAGGCCTTTTTCCTTCCCGCGTCTATGCGCCCCCTGGTGGAAAGTACTTCATAATGTAGTTTGTAGCGGCGACAATAGGGAGTCTGGAAAGGGGAGGAAACCTCCCTGTTAAACGTCAGGCCATTGCTTAGCCAATCAGGCTCGCCACTCTAAATCGACACAAATAAGGATGAAACGTCACAGTATAGGCTATGGCTCTACTTTTACACGTTGGAAGAGATAGCTTTAAACATAGATGGCGCAGCATACCGACGCACTAAAGACGCGGAAGGGAGACTCTTACTTATAGAGCGGGTTACTGGGTTATGATCTAGCTATTGAATTTCTTCTGATCAGTCGTGTCGACGTTTCTAGTAATCTAAGAACATTAATATCTCCCTCCCCGCGCGTCTAACACGATTTCGAACAAAGTATTTAGATCTTTCAACGATCCGAGAAGATAAACTCTGAAAATTACTCTAAGGTATTTTTCGTTGTGCAAGAAATTCAAGATTCTATGAACTTTTGTCTCTGGGTTTAACTACGAGATGGAAGGTATTATTAAAAATAAGTATAGGTATTTCTCGAGATTAGGAATGTTTTGAATTTTCTTATGAATATTGACAAGGTTGGAGTGTTAAAAAAGGTCCCGAGTATCAAACTGCAGCCAAAAAGCCAAAACAAGAACCATAAAAAGACTAAATGACCAGGGAGTTTTAAAAATTAAATAAATTGAGCAGGGAAATTTAAAAATGAAAAAAAATAGGTCAAATAATTTGATTAATTAGATCATATGATGAGGGAACTTTTAAAATTAGACCCAATCTCACGGAATTTGAACTCCTACACAAAATATTCAAAGAAATTTGAAAATAAGGAAAAATGGTGAAGGAATTTTAGAATAAGAAAAAAAATGATGAAGGAATTTTAAAGTGCAGAGAAAGTAGTGAATGAATTTTAAAGAGTAGAGAGAAAGTAGTGAAGGAATTTTAAAAAGTAGAGAAAATAGTGAAGGAATTTTAAAGAGTACAGTAAATAGTGAAGGAATTTTAAAGAGTACAGAAAATAGTGAAGGAATTTTAAAGAGTACAGAAAATAGTGAAGGAATTTTAAAAAGTACAGAAAATAGTGAAGGAATTTTAAAAAGTACAGAAAATAGTGAAGGAATTTTAAAAAGTAAGGAAAATAGTGAAGGAATTTTAAAAAGTAAGGAAAATAGTGAAGGAATTTTAAAAAGTAAGGAAAATAATTGAAGGAATTTTGAAAGTTAGAGCTACTCTTGAGGGAACTTAAAAAAAATTAGAGCAAATGATGGATATATTATGATCAGCGGTAACAAACGATTCAATAGGATCAATAAATTTTTAAAAACCAGACCAAATGTTCTGGGGAGTTTAAAATTTGACAGAAAGAACAGGGGGTATTCAGGAAATTGTAAAATGAAAGGTAATCACTGCAAAATTATTTAAAAACTTGCCAACCCTGAAAATTAGATTTCTTAAAAGGTCACGGAAATGTAAGGCAATTTTAATTAGATCAAAGGCTTTTCGGCGACGATAAACATTATTCCCACGAGTTTAAATTCATTTCAACTTCCTGTGAACTTTTAGAGGATTATTGGAAGCCAATTTATTAAAATTCTATTAGAGAAAGGCCACCGGGGAAAAGACCATTTCCAAAACTTCCAGATTAATTCAGATAAAATTTATTAAATTTATCAATGAGCATCTAATTAAGAAAACCAAATTTCCTACAAAACTAGTTCCAGAATCTTAGGTCAAGGGTCATTCAATCAAGTGATTTCATAGATAAGATCAACATTTGAGTTTGTTATGACGGTCAGAGTTTAGCTTTAAGTTTTAAAGCATGCTTGATAACTTGTCCTAAATTTTTCATACATGTCAAAAGAAAGATGACAGTTGAAATACCTTGACTTAATACAGTTACAATGTAATATTTCGCACTTGAATAGGTTTTTTTCTTTTTTGTTTAAGTTTCGCCTCTTTATATGATACGTATAATATTTCTTCCGCACGCACCCTTTGCAATAAAAGACGCATGGCGAGCAGCGTAAGGTGTTATTATTTTGGAATAGTAACAAGAAACATTACGATAACGTAATATTAATATCTACGTGTGTTAGCGTACCTCAATAAATGGGCTTGAGAAAATTCCTCCCCCCTCTCTCTCTCTCTCTCTCTCTCAGCTATACGGGACTTACGAGGTTACCGCCCCCTTTTCGGAGAGTTGTTCTGCCAAGGCTACGGAGCGCGTTCGACGACAGCCAATGTCAGACACTAGCTAAAGGCCGCCGACAGGTTATGGCAGCGCCCACAGAAAACATCTCGTAAATCCCGTATAACTTTAGTGCAGTGTTGTCAGGCCCTCTGTGAATCAAGTTGGGTGATTACTGGTTCAAACTGAACTGCTATAACCTTTCTCTCTGCAGTTTCTTGGCTCACCAATGGCCTGGCAACACAGGGATTAACAAGAACCGGCAGTTAGAATAGGAATTTTGCCAAAATGTAAATGAAGCGCCCTTTTCAGTTAGTCTTGTTGTTAAAGTTGTTGTTGTGTGAACCTCACGCTGGCAGTAAAATAGGAACGGGATTAGCCAAGAATTTCACGACGCCTTAAAAGCCGAACTTAAAGCAATAATTGTACCAACTCTCTCTTTCCCAGTAGGAACCCGGATCGCTTTTTGCGGATCTTTTCTTAACCAGATCCTTACCAAACTTGTTTTCTCGCGTAACAATTTCCATAAACGCACAGGCACACAGACAAGGCCACCAAAAATTTCCTTTCTAATATCTACGTTGATTTATTATACAAAATCATAGATATAAAGGCGCGTAGCTAGAGCATCGTAAGGTGTTATTATTTTGGATATAATAAAAATATGTTGAAACGAGAAAGTAAAGTATAAATTAAGTGAGCAGAGCGAGGCATTGAAGGCATGTATATAGCAGACGCGTTTCGGGCCAGTGCTTGTTTCAATGTATACGTTTCGTTGTTCAAGTGGCCCAAATTCTCTCCCGATCGACGTCATTTCCATAATATTCTAACTTTCTTTCTCTTTCCCCCCTCATCGACCTCCCACAACATTCAGTTCAAAGGCAAAAGCGCGTAAATGACAAAATGACGCTTTTTTGTATCTCTATGTAAGTCAAAAGTCCTGACTGACAGACTGATACTGAACTAATTGCCCAAACCAAATTAAATAGAATGATGAAATTTTGCAGGGACGTTACTTTTAAGTAGTAGGTACACACCAAAAAATATTTTTTTAAATCGGCGTCCATATTTAAAAATGGCGGCCACATATGTAAAAAACGAAACAAATTTATGGAATAACTTCCGCGCGTTTCAACCGATTTAACTGATGTTTAGTACATTGGTTCCTTATGACTTTTGGAGTTTGATTGTGGCTAATATTTCCGTGTTTTAGGGGCCAATCAATGTTTGGGAGCACATATCTCCGTTCACTAAATGTTGCAGACCCCATCGTGTTTTTGACACTTTCCACTCAGTTTGACCTTAAGAGCACACCACCCTTTAATTATGGCAACCTTATCAGAAACACCCTGTATAAGAAGAGAAAATTATTAAAAAAGAAAGAAAAGATGAATACATCTTTGATTAAACACGAACCCAAAAAGGTGAAGATAAACATCTTTGGCTTTGAAATATGGGTTACATTTTCCCCGGCGGTATCTCATTTGACGGCATGCAGTGGCGTTGCTAATGCCCGGGTTTCTTTTCCTGTAGCTGGAATCATTTTCTTCATTTTGTTTGCTTTTGAATGAGTGCGAGCGTGCTTCCTAGTTATCTTCTTTATTTCATTCTTGATTCTCTTTCTTTCGCTTTTGATGTCTTCTCATCGAGCCGCCGCGAGGCCGCTACAGGCTGCTCGCGCTACTTTCGCCTATCCATTGCACGCGCCTACCTGTTTCTTTTAGAAAGTGAGATCACTAAATGTTTCCCTAAAGAGATACTTGAATGATTTATGCATTTCATTAAAGATTAGTCATTTAATTTATCCTTTTTTTTGGAAAATTCGAATTTTTTAAAAATACCTTGATTTTGAGGATCGGAATAGACCCTTTTCAAAAGTAAAGTAGATTGTTTAGTTCTTAACCACCTTGTTGTCTTAAGAAAAACGTTAGATATGGTCTTAAACAACAAGGAATTTGGTGGACTGGTAAGTGGTAACGTTGAAGCTCTGTCTAACGTCTTTGGCTCAATGTTGAGTCTAACCCCATGTTAAGCAGACTACAATCACTACACCGGTGACCGCAGTCCACCTTTTGAAAAATATCTATAAGTTTTTATCTTAAAGTTTAAAGCTTTGATTCGCCACGCTTCATGATATGATTCGCAAGGTAAGAAATAAAGAAAGATTTCTTGCAAGTGCCAGACCCCTTGGATGTATTCAAATATTTCCCATCATATTCTGAATTTTAAAATTCATATTCTCCAACTTTAGAAAGGTATTTTTATGAATGAGATCGTTTGAAGTTGGTAATTTATTTTTCTTAAAGGGATATATATACCCCGGGGTAGATTTTTTCCCTTTTTTAATCGAAAGAGCGTATAAAATAATGAATGTTATCAATTGGAACCATGTTTCTATCTACAATATTAAAGAAGATACATGCAATTAAGTTTCCGTAATGGATGGCACTACCCGTTAGGCTTTCCCGCGAAGCACTGGGGAGTACGCCTTCCTATTGGACGTCTAGTACCACCTGACTAATTCGTCCAATAGGGAAGGGTACTCCCCAGTGCTTCCCGTGGAGTAGCCTAACGCGTAGTGCCATCCATTACGGAAACTTAATTGCTCGTATCTTCTTTAATATTGTAAATAGAAACATGGTTCCAATTGATAACATTCATTATTTTATACGATCTTTTGATTAAAATAGAAATAAATTCTAGCCCGATAAAGCTTTCAGTATCCCTTGAAAAAAAATAAATAGTAGCATAAACTGAACAGTGCTTTCATTTTTAACCCGTTCACCACGCCGATGCTCCATTTTTAAAACATCTTTAATATTTTATTTTTATTTCTTAAATTATAAAATAAGACTTTTATTTTCGTTCTTCCATCGAATTCCATTTGCCTCATACGCGGAACCAATCCTCTGTTATGTTTTATTTTATATTATATTTTTTATAAAGGAAACGAGTTTAATCCAATTTTATGGGCATTTTAAACACGATATTATGAGATATATACTATTTTTTATAGACTTTACACGGTTGCTTGCTTATTTGCTACGAGATTTATTATAGGAATTCTTCTATTTAAGTATTTAAAGTAAATTTAATGCGCATTGTTTCGCATTGAAATTAATCGTAGTTTACCGTAAAATTAATTGCTATTAATTTTAAAGATTTAATGGGAATATTTATCCTGTAAAACTAAACGATTATGACAAACAGATTAAGCGGAATTATTTAAATAAAAATTATAGCGTGTTGTTAAGCTCGCTTCGGTTTTTTCTTTAAATGTCTTTAAATCGAAATATTTTTAAGAAATATACCCGTAACGTTAATTAAAAAATATATTAATTAAAATACAACCATTTATAAATAAAGTGAAATAGGAAATTAATTAATTTAATTACATTCCTTATCAAACAAGGCAGTCTTATGAAAGTAAATCCGGTAAACGGAAGTAGTACCAATTATCCATAGTAATTAAAATTTAGCCCGGGAAATTTCACTGGCGACGTTATAAGAATCTATTTCAAAAAGGGTGATGTGACTATATGTGATTTTGTCGCTAACACTGTTTTTACATGACTGATATTTACATGGTGTTTCAGAATGGGTGGTAGGATTGAGGTATAATGGATTATACAGGGTGTTTTTTGATACGTCTGGGATAAATTAAGGGTAAGGTGATGTTCTTTGGCCGATTTTGAGTCGAAAATGTTATTTATATGATATTTTGAAGTCCGGGTCAGTGTTTTCGAGTTATGTTTGGAGTATTTTACGGATGACCCCTTATATTTAATTAAGAATCTTAAAGGCAATGATTGCTAATTTAATTAAGGGCTCATCCCTAAAACACTCAAATCATAACTCGAAAACAGTGTCCCGGACGGAAAATGCCATAGATGTTACATTTTCGACTTAAAAATCAAAATTGCTCAAAGAACATCCCCAAATTATCAGAAACACCCTGTATGTGCAATTTTCCCTAAGCGCCACCGTTTGCAAGTTTAATTGGAGTATTTTAGTGATGACCCCTTAATTGAATTAACAATTTTATTCAGTTTCTTACTTAAATTTAAGGGGTCACCCGTAAAGCACCCAAACCACAACTCGTTTAGGGACATTAGGGTCCCCCTTAAGGAAAAAAAATTTCATAGTAATTAAATTTTCGACTCAAAATTGATTTTCCATAGAAACAACAACACACTTTACTTCGATCCTTCCGCACCCTTTTTGAATAAAACCATGTATAAATTATTTATAATTATTAATTAAATATATTTTAAAAGCCTTGACCCGTGACCAGGCCCAACCCCAATTTCCAAAACAATTCGGTCGATACTCTGAGATATACCCCTTATAAAATCAATTGAATATATCTAGGGCAAAATTCACTTTGCTAATTATTTTTTTTTCAGAATTGGTTTTCATGATATGTAAATTTGAGTGAATGGTGAATGTTCATACCGATTCCCTTAATTAATTATCGCAATTAAAATTAAATTAAAAACAATTAGCCATCGCTGCCCATGAATTTCTCACGGCCTACATTTATAGCTTTACTAATACATGATAAAATCCGCGCAAGTACTTACTAGTTAGTTGCTAGGCGGTGTCTCTGAATTACTAATCTAATATAATTAAACCTAATAGAAAAAAAAAGAAAGAAAACTGGCTTTCTTTTTCAAATAAATCTTATAATTAAAGTAGGTCTAATTCAATAGTCAATCCAGTCAGTCATCCAACGGTCCGTATAAATTAACCTTTATCAAAACCCCCTTCTTTACAAATACAAAATAAAAATGCCTGGGATCGTGGAGCGCAGGCAGATGAGTATATAGAAAAATTCCCGGGGGAAATAAATAGGCTTAGCTAAGCATTGGGTCAATTTTAAATAACCATAGTAAAAATTCCAATCTAATGGCGTCCGCCTGGTTTACTTTCCATTGGTAATAATGGCCGACTATCGAAATGTAAAGAAAAGAAATAAAATACGTCTGTAGGTGTTCATTTATAGCGACTAATAGGCGGAGGAACACTTGAATTGATTACAACTATGTAGTAAAGTAGTTCAAAGACGGGGTACTTGAGTGGGCTCGGGTATACCTGGAAAAACGAGTCTTGGATCGGTCTGAGGGGTCCGACATTTGCACGAAATTCCGTATGCGTCTCGCGAAATCGGGAAATTTTCACACATCTCACGAAATCTTTGAAGAAATCACAAAATTCTAAAATCTTCAGGCGAAATCAAGAATAAATTGCGAAATCAAAGAAGAAATTGCGAAATCAAGAAGAAATTGCGAAATCAAAGAAGAAATTGCGAAATCAAAGAAGAAATTGCGAAATCAAGAAGAAATCGCGAAATAAAAGAAGAAATCGTGAAATAAAAGAAGAAATCGTGAAATGAAAGAAGAAATCACGAAATCTTTGGCGAAATCAAAGAAGAAATCCTGGAATCTTTGTCGAAACCGCGAAGTCAAAGAGGAAATCCCGAAATTAAAGAAGAAATCCCGAAATATTTGGCGAAATCAAAGAAGAAATCCTGGAATCTTTATCGAAATCCCGAAATAAAAGAAGAAATCCTGGAATCTTTATCGAAACCCCGAAATAAAAGAAGAAATCCTGGAATCTTTGTCGAAACTGCGAAATCAAAGAAGAAATCCCGAAATATTTGGCGAAACCAAAGAAGAAATCCCGAAATCTTTGGCGAAATCGCGAAATCAAAGAAAAAGTCCCGTACGCTTTTTTGGGAATGTCGGACCCCTCGGATCGGTCGTTTCGCTTTTTTGAATTGACCCATTATAATTTCGTGATGCAAATGTTTCTGGTTCTTACGTTATACTTCTTTAATAATTTTTGTTCCGTTCCCCCCCTCCCCCAGGGTATCTTTCGCCCCCCCCTCCTCTTGTTTAAAAGTCATTGGAGTAACGGGAACGAGTCGGCAAGGACGTTTCAAGGCTTTTCGTCTCGGCCCGTTACTCTTGTTTATTTTATATAGTGAAATTTTTTACGCACTTTTACCGTCCAACTCTCTCCCTACACTGTAAAAAAAAATTGGATTTTGATGTGGTGTATTTGTACCCTTAAAGGTATTTTCTTAAAAAAACACCTTAAGGTGTTTATTCTAACCCTATAGGGTGTCAAAACAAGCCTCAGGGTTCTCTGTTGGTGTGTTTTTGTACCATTTGTAAATATTTTATGTTGTGGAGGGTGTTTATTTATACCTCAAAAGGAATTTTTTACTTGAAAGTCACGTGCGCACGCGCCATCGTGAAATAAATTCGCGCGCGTCGCGTGCCATATTTTTTTAACCCTAAAAATTTCAAACTAGGCTTAGCGACACTCATTTAAGCGACTACGTCCATTTGAAAATTAGTTACGCTCACAAGTCCAACCAAGGTAATAATTATGTGTAATACATTAATATAAACTGTGTGAATTTTAAAAATGTTTCCAATTTCAGACTTGTTTGAATCAGGAGCCATAAAAACTAAAGTTCTGACTAACGGATCTCATCCTTTAAAGTAAGGCAAGCCTTTGGCCAGTTAATTTTAATTTATTCTCTATTTTCAGCCATCAGAAGGCAACTTTTCCGTTTACACTTAGCATTACAAAAAATCATTACTGATGGATTAGTTCATGAATCACAACTTAAGTGATGTGAAATTTTGAAACAGCTAAAACCCAGGTTGGTATGAATTTAGGTATTTTCCACGTAAGATGTGAATGAAAAGAATTGTGGTATTTGGTCAAAAATGATAAAGTTTTAGGTAAGTTGTAAGTACATCCATAAGACTTTTGGAGTCCCGTTTTCCCTGACAAATCCAGGTTTTCCCCATATATTTCTCTGGCACCACCAAATAACTCCACAGGTTTTTTTTGAGTAATAGTTTCAGGATGTATTTTAGAGTGGAGTAATCTTCTAGCCTCACGAAGTTGCTTGAATTTTACTGAAAATTTCCCTCAGTTTTTAGTCAAAAATTTATTTCCCTGACATGTCCAGGTTTGTATGAACCTGATATGTAAAATTTCATGGAATGCTTACGAAAAATACAGTAAATAGCAGTCATAACATCATGCCTTTAAAATGGAATCTTGTTGTGTAATGTTCTAGAGTGTTGTAACAGGAAAGGATTAAATTTAAATGTGAGTTTGAAAATGTCTAAAAACGGCGGTTTGATATTTTAAGATAATTTTAAATCAGTTCTATAATATTTTCATTGCAGGGTTATATTAATCGTGATGACTTCGACTGAATAATCTTTATTAAGTCAAAAAAGGTCGACCAACTATTCAAGCGGTTTATAATATCTGTTTCTGTGGTGGAAATTTTAGTACAAATGTAACAAAGTCATCTTTCTTTAATCAAATATTTTTTTTCTAAAAATATTGTTAAAAATCTTTGTTTTTGATTTGACTAGAGAAGATTAATTATGGTATAAATTAATTAAATTTTTATATAGGGGTGAGATATCATTAGTTTTTTAATATCTGGTTTCTTAAGAAATAGTTTCTGGTAAGTGTTTAGTTTTTCATAGTACTAAATATTTAGATTATCAGGTTTAAGCTTAATGTTCTAATAATTATATTGTAGTGTGAAATTAATTTATAGGCTTTAAAGTAGCTATTTGTTCAATAAAAATTTAATTTTTATTAATGAAGTATAAATAATTTAAAAATAAATCAAAGTGTTAAAGTATTTTAGTCCGAATCTTAATTGACCCCGATAAAGTTAACTATACACTGAAGTTCTTTTAAAGAATTATCACAATAGATACCTCATGGCTATAAAACTATTTCGTCGAAAATAATCACATTTCCTTGCTCAAACTTTTAAACCCCTTTAATTGTAATAAAATGCACCTTAAAATGGAGAAAAATAATATTTTCGGACCCCCGAGTCAAATTTTTAAGGTACGGGAAAATACCTTTAATGGTCTGAAAACGCACCTATAAATGGAGAAAGGGCGCTTTTTGCACCCCTAATTCGAATTTTTGATATCCAAGAAAATACCTTTAATGGTCTGAAAACGCACCCCTAAATGGAGAAAGGGTGCTTTTTCGCACCCCTGAGCCAAATTTTTGATATCCAAGAAAATACCTTTAATGTTCTGAAAACGCACCCCTAAATGGAGAAAGGGCGCTTTTTCGCACCCCTAATTCAAATTGTTGTTGTCCGGAAAAGCACCATATATGGAGTCTATTTATACCCCAATCACTCAAGAAGGGTACATATTTATTCCCTTCTGTTGCTTCAAAGACAAATACTATGTTACTAATATGTACCTATTAAGGAGCGAAAAATTACCCAATGGTATAAAAAAACGCCCCTTATCTAGGGGTTCACATTAATACCCTATATGAAGGGTGCGAATTCATACCTTATATGGTACGTCTGGGGTGGGGGTCGAAAATACCTTTATAGGAGCGTTTCCGCCACATTTTTTTTTACAGTGTAATAGCTGTTCTGGGAAAGGGTTTATTCAAAGGGTTAATCTCGTGAAATATTTGCCTTTTTATTTGGTTATCCAATTATTTGTTTTTAATATAACTATCTGAGAGCTTATAGGCTTAAATGCATGATTACAAAGTTACGTACTATATTTGCAAACATTATGAATGAATGAAATTTTTGTTTGTTGTGCATAAAAATAACTGCAAGGAGTTAACGATATTGTTATAATCATAAATACAGGGTGTTTCATAAATTAAGGGCAGTATTGTTCTTTGGGCGATTTAGAGTCGAAAATGTAATTTCTATCTCCATTTTGCCACAAGGGACACTGGTTTCAAGTTAAGATTGGATGGAGTATTTTACGGATGACCCCTTAAGTTTAATCAAGAAACTGATTTTGACAATGATTTCTAATTTAATTAAGGGGTCATCCCTAAAACACTCAAGTCACAACTCGAAAACAGTTAACAGTGACGTATCCGGACTGCAAAATATCATAGAAGTTACATTTTCGACTAAAAATCGTCCATTCCAAAGAACATCCCCCATAATTTTTGCCAGACTTATATTAATTAAGCAACCCCTCTTTTTTTTCTGATATTTCACGAAATACACAACTTTTCCTGTTTTTAGACTGCTTTAATTTTAAGCTTCGCCCTGACCGAGCAATTTAAAAATGCCCCCTAATGGAATTTTCATTTATTTTTACGATACTTGTCCTTTAAAGTAAGCTTCATATCTTGAAATCATGGGAGCGAAGTAAAGCGAACCTTATCATTTTCGTCAAAAAAACCCCATTCTTTTCAGTTAGTATAAACGTCTACTTAATCGTATATTAAATCTCTTACAGTGGGGTGGGAGGAGATTTAATATACTTTTTTATATAGTAACTAAAGTACTACTTAATTATATTTTTAAAGGGCTAGGGGAGGGCTAGCTCGAGTTCTTTTGTTATGTCGTCATCGCTTTACTGTTGGGGGAAATTAAGTTTTGAATTCGTCATTGAAAAGGTCGTTTATAGTCTAGGGAAAAATTTCTCGGTCCCAATTAACCTAACTGGAATATTTTTAATTACCGTCAACAAGTTTTTAATCGGTTTGATGTCTGATGGGAAGATACCTGGCTGCTATACTAAATTAAACGACTCTATTGACTTAGTTTCATTCATGATTTATTTTTATAATATAAATGTAATTAAAGACAGAGTTGGTTGGTTTCAGTAACAAAATAAATAAGTTATATTTAAATAATAATTACTAATTATGACGATGAAGATTAAGTCTAATTGGGATTAAGGGTTAAGGATCCTTAGCTCGTGCGATTCACCCCATCTTAATGGTGGAGAGGGATTAATTGTCATTAATCATTATCAGTTGACCCTTTTATAGTTAGGAAAAGGTCAAAGGTTATAAAAGATGTAAGTCCTCCCTAAATTACACCCCTGGAGTAGAAACACTCAGGAGGTCTCTTTAATATTAAAAACCAGTATTTCTTTAAAATAAGATAGTTTAAATTAATTTTTACATTAAAATAATTTACCATTATAGTATTTTCTTAAATTTTTTTTAAAAAACAGATAAAATAATAAAATTATCCAATTAGAAATAATTATATGCTTATCTACAATATTGAAAATAACATACGAGCATTTAAGTTTACTTATACTGGAGCTTACGCTACACTGTTTGTGTAGCGGAAGACATTGGGGTACTAAATTCTATTGGTTCCGTCAGGTGTTACTAATGGTCTAATATAATTATTTACCCCAACACCTTCTGCCTCAGTGTGGCTACTTAACTCCTAGGCTCTAGAAAGTTAACTTAATTGCTCATATCTTCTGGTAATTAGACACAGAGTTCCAATTTGAAATATTCATTATTTTGAATTTAAAGAAGAAAATTTAAAAATCCTTTTCCTCAATGCAATATTTTCTGAAATACGTGGAAAAGTAGTTTAATTTTCATTCGAAATTTTTTGGTTAAAAACCAAAGATACAGGCCAGTAATTAATTAGTCAAATTACCGAATTTTATAGCATACTGTAATTTTATTATGGTAATTTAATTAATTTATATTGGCAGTAATTTCTAAAGTATTCAATGCTGAGCTACATTGTTCTTGACGATAAAATTTATACAACATGAATTGCAAAATTAAATATTTCGGTTCAAAAAACGTGCGGTTACATTGTTTGAGAGTCGCTTTGCTCCATAGAGCGCCAGTTATTCAATGTCGTAAATAGCTAAGACATTTAGTTGCCGCCAACGAAATGCGACCCTCATCAACAGACTATGATTAAAATAAACGACCGTTGCGACAATGACATTCCTTATTTACCCCCTCGTCGTGGTGCATGGTGACATTCTCTTTCTCTCTATTTAATTTTGTCGAGCAGCTCGTGTGTGTGTAGGTGCAGTGGCCCCTTCTTAATTCTTATTAATAGTTTTCCGCCGCATTTCGCTTAATTAAAACCATTTTCTTTAAATTGGCCCCGGCGTAACGAATGGAAACTTACATACAGGGTGTTTCTGATAAGAATGACATAAATTAAGGGGTGACATGTTTTTTGGGTCAATCTAAGTGGAAAGTGACCAAGAACAAGATGGGGTCTCCGTCTGCAACGTTTACTTATACGGGCTATGGGCTCCCAACCATTGATTGGCCCCTAGAGCAAGGAAATAGATTAAACACGTTGAGTAATTAGCATACGCTGCACACTTCTACACATTTATTGGTATACTTCTGCTAGATAAAGGTTCAATAACGTTCTTAGATTGAAAGCTGATATGTGTGACTATTTCCTTGTTTTTGGGGTCAATCGATGTTATAGATCCCATGTTCTTGGACACTTTTCACTCAGTTTGACCCCAAAAAACATGTCACCCTTTAATTTGTGGCAGACTTATCAGGAACACCCTGTATACCAACACATGCAAAAAGCCTTTTTTATTGTTCCCCAACTACAGCCTTTAATGAGACCGACCACTTGTGGTGTTTTCTGTATACTTTGCTGGAATTTTATTGTTATTATATCATAAGTTTATAATGTTATATAAGTATGGCACTTCGCGTAAATGTTCCGTCTTAACCCTATACTGTAGCAGACGATACTATGCCCACCTCCTTTTGAAAAGGATTTCTTAAGTTTGTTTCAATTTGTTAGGTTACCGTCTTCTAGCATTACTCCTTATTAGTTCAAAACAATTAATTGTAAAGTTTATTTATTTTTCTTTTTGAAAGTCATAATTGAATTCAATGCGTTAGATCTTTTGTCGAAGTTTAAAAAAAACCCCTAAATTGAATGTCTGTTTCCCCGAGTCTGCACTGCAGCGCGACAATCTCTCTCCGTGTCAAACTTACGATTACAGAAATTATTGTTAGCTTATGTTATAGTATATATATGCGTTTTAGAATATGTATGGGCGGAATTCGATTAAATATCGACCCATATAGCGTACTATATTCCATTCATTCTATGACGTCATTCAGTATACGCGCCATATCCGAATATGATTTAGGCATGATATAAATTATAGTAGATATAACCTAGGCCTAGAATTACAACAGCAGATATCTATATAGGAAACTCCTCAAATGTACGTTATACACTTTTTTTTATTTCAGATAATTAATATTCCGCTTTTTCGCTTGATTTGTAATAGTGCCCTAAATCGGTCAATAACTATATTGCGAATATTTCCATTCTCAAGGATTATAGCGTTTTCACTCCGATGGATATATGATTATATAACATTTTTAGCTAAAGCTAAAGTATCCCAAGGTTCAATTTTAATTCACTCTTTCGCTGAAGTAGAATCATTCGTATGGGATGAAACTATGAATGGATTTTTAGATTAATCATTCATTTCCTACATTGTGAACCATTTATGCTTTCCAATACATAAAGGTGTGTTATACAATGTGTTTCTGATAAGGCTACAGTAAATTAAAGGCTGACATGTTCTGAGGGACAAAATGAATGGAAATTGTCAAAGAACATGGCGTCTGCAACATTGGTTACGGAGATATGAGCTTACAAGCATTGATAGAACCCTAAAACAAGGAAATAGTGACACACATGTGTGGAGTAATTAGCTTTACTTTACCAACGTACGCTGCACACTTCTACCCATTTAATTAATAGTACACTTCTGCTATAGATAAAGGGTCAATAACGTACTTAGATGAAGGCTGATATGTCTTACTCCATAATGTGTGGCTATTTCCTTGTTTTTAGGGGACAATCACTGTTTGGGAGCTCATATCTCCGTAACTTATATTGCAGAACCCATGTTCGTTGATGCTTTCCATTCATTTTAACCTTAATAACCGGCCCTTTATTTGTAGCAGACTTATCAGAAACACCCTGTATAAGTGAATATACAGTAGATGAAATTTATTCATTGTCAAGAAATAATGACTAGGCCTACGTTCTTTAAATAACTTGGGATTATTTTCAGTGCAAATAGTGATAAACTGCAATGCAGAATGTAGTTATACTCTACATTTTCTTTCAGTTTCTTGCTTAAATTTAAGGGGTCATGCGTAAAACACATTTCAATCAAAAACGGTGTCATAGAATTTACATTTTTGACGCAAAACCTCTCAAAGCAAACAATTATTTTGGGTATTCAAGAATCAGTTACAATGTAGGAATGGAACTATTATAACATTAAAGAAACACATTCTCCGTTTAAATATTCTTCCCTTCCAAGCTTGAAGTTAAAAAAAAAGTAATAAATAACCTCTCCCTCTAACAACATTGCCTCAATCTTTGTAAAATCTTCGCCCTCTTTTAATAGTTAATATAAGGAAGTTATTTTTAACTTCCATAGACTCAAATTACATCCGAGGACTTCCGAAGGAAGTTTAATTTTACTTTTTCTTTTGAAGTACCAAGAAAATAAAAAGAGCAAAAACCAAAAAGCTTTTAAGAGATTCGGTTACGTCTAATTATCATCTTCTATCAAGCGAAAAACCAAAAAAACACGAGACTTGTTTTTCTCCCTTAATCGGAAGTACCTCAATTTGGTTGGCCAAAAAAGATATACCTAGTAATTAGATTACTGGAATGCGAAGGCCTAGTTAACCAAAACATACTAACCAGGGCATTAATTATTAACGTATACATTAATCAAAATTAATTAATTAGATACCTACTTAATCTTTAGCTACGTAGGCCTAATTAGGTGAAATTACTATCTCTTTTTTTTCTTAAATATTTTATTGAACATTGTTCAATATTAATTTTAATCAATTTGATTAACGATATTGATCGTTTTTATTTTGTTATTTTGAACAGATTCTGGATGTTTTAAATTAAGAAGTTAAGTAAGAATAAAATTTCGAAGATTTGCAAGAAGAAAATCAAGACTCGATGTGTTTGGGAAACGTGATTGAAGTTTACTCCCTGTATTTGGAAAAGTGATTGAAGAGAAATGAACTTTCGAGTACATGTTATGACCAGCGACTTTTATATTTAAGTGTTAAAGCTGTGAGTGATTCGTTACAATAACTTGAACAATTAACGTTACATCAAGCGAATCAACAATGCATTTCGAACTGTTCCTGATTGAATAGGTAAGTGTCTAAATTCTTTTGTCATAGTTTTGTGTGTATTGTGTGTACGTCTAAGGGCTTAAGCCCCGCAGTGTTATAAGCTGCAATTCAGCAGAATTGTGTTATCGGTCAAAGGTCTGGAATTCATCAATCATCAGACTTGTGTTAGGGTCAAAGGTCTGGAATTCATCAGACTTGTTTCAAAGGTCTGGAATTCATCAGACTTGTTTCAAAGGTCTGGAATTCAAAAGACTTGTGTTAGGGTCAAAGGTCTGGAATTCATCAGACTTGTGTTAGGGTCAAAGGTCTGGAATTCATCAGACTTGTGTTAGGGTCAAAGGTCTGCAATTCATCAGACTTGTGTTAGTGTCAAAGGTCTGGAGTTCATCAGACTTGTGTTATAAGCTGCTGACTTATGTTAGGGTCAAAGCTATGGAATTCATCAGACTAGTGCGTTATAGTCAAAGGTCTGCAGATGTAGCAGATTTGTGGTAGGGTCAAACGACAGCAATTCATCAGACTTGTGTTAGGGTCACAGGGCTGCAATTCAGCAAAGTTGTGTTAGGGTCACAGGGCTGCAATTCAGCAAAGTTGTGTTAGGGTCAAAGGTCTGGAATCCAGCAGATTTGTCTTAAGGTCAAACTACTGCAATTCATCAGACTTATTTGAGGGTCACAGGGCTGCGATTCTGCAGACTTGTGTTAGCGTTACAGGGAGGTAATGTACGAAGAGCAAAATTTCGGAAGCAAGAACTTGGTAACTCCAAGTTTCATGATATGCAATTTTATTAGATTAAAACATCTGCGATTTGAGAGACGGGTGTTAGGTTCAAATGTTTGTAACTTTGGGTTTAAAGGTTGCAATTTGCTGTTTGGGGTTTTGTTTGAAATTTTATGCCACTACAGAGTAGTCGAGGACGTGAAGGGGACTCGCTACTTCAACGTTCTTCGATTAAACCGTTTTTAGTATGAGCTGAATTTTATAGATTTTTTAGGGAGTTCGTATTTCCAAAAAACAAGAGTTTCCACTAAACCATCGACGGTTAACACATTGCACTTGAAATCGTACGCCATTTAAATTATTCAAGATAACCTTTAATAATTTATCGACGTGAGTTTATTGAAAATATATTTTCCCAGCCCTCGGGATCCTTAAAGGACCGAGACAAGTAGAGAGATCTGAGATCGCTAAACTGGAAACAAATTTTCTTTCTAGTTTTTTTTTTTAATATTTAATTCGACTGAAAAAATTCCCCAGCTCTTTTAAAATTTTCACCAGGAACAATTCTTTCCTTTAAACTCGTTTCCATACGGTAGAAAACAAGATGACCCAAGGTTTGGGCTCAGAATGGTATAGTAGCCGCATCAGTTCACAATGCTTAACCCTTAAAAGCATAATTCGACTCAATGTTTAACCCTTACTAGCAGAATTAAATGGATTTGCTTAGCCTTACTAGAACAATTAAATGAATTTTCTTAGCCTTACTAGAACAATTAAATGAAGTTGTTTAGCCTTACTAGAACAATTAAATGAATTTGCTTAGCCTTAATTACTAGAACAAACGAAAACATATCACCTTACCACAATCTTCCTTTCACTCTCCCTTCAACAACGAACGAAACATTTCGTACTACTACAACTATAATACAACTACAACTTCTACTACTACTATAATACAAGTACAACTTCTACTACTACTACTATAATACAACTACAACTCCTACTACTACTACTACTACAGACCAGGTGAAACTAATAGCCTCATCGTAGATATATATCATACTTTGTGGCTAAAAACCTCTGGAGAAACTTTTTGAGAAAGCCTTCTTTCGTTTGTTCGTTCATTCGATCCCACACTTTGTTGCTATATGCGGCCCGAGGGGCTAGCCACTTAAGAAAAAAGGTATGTTTTGTTACTTTGTATGTACAAACAGCCGGAAAGATATTTGAATATTTCATAAAATCAGAAAAAAAGTAAAATAAAACGGAAATATCGTGAAATTAAACTAATATTATAAAATTGAATAAAAATATCTTGAAATTAAACAAATATTTCTTGAAATTAAACAAATATTTCTTGAAATTAAATAAAAAATTTCTTGAAATTAAATAAAAAATTTCTTGAAATTAAATAAAAAATTTCTTGAAATTAGATAAAAAGTTTCTTGAAATTAAATAAAAAATATCGTGAAATTAAACAAAAATATCCTGAAGTTAAACTAAAGTATCGTGAAATTAAACTAAAATATCGTGAAATTAAATAAAAATATCTGGAAATTAAACTAAAATATCGTGAAATTAAATAAAAAATATCGTGAAATTAAACAAAAATATCCTAAAATTAAACTAAAGTATCGTGAAATTAAACTAAGATATCGTGAAATTAATAAAAATATCTTGAAATCAAACTAAAATATCGTGAAATTAAATAAAAAATATCTTGAAATTAAACTAAAATATCGTGAAATTAAATAAAAATATCTTGAAATAAACTAAAATATCGTGAAATTAAATAAAAATATCTTGAAATAAACTAAAATATCGTGAAATTAAACAAAAATATCCTGAAGTTAAACTAAAGTATCGTGAAATTAAACTAAAATATCGTGAAATTAAATAAAAAATATCTGGAAATTAAACTAAAATATCGTGAAATTAAATAAAAAATATCGTGAAATTAAACAAAAATATCCTGAAATTAAACTAAAGTATCGTGAAATTAAACTAAGATATCGTGAAATTAATAAAAATATCTTGAAATCAAACTAAAATATCGTGAAATTAAATAAAAATATCTTGAAATTAAACTAAAATATCGTGAAATTAAACAAAAATATCCTGAAATTAAACTTACGTATCGTGAAATTAAACTTACGTATCGTGAAATTAAACTTAGGTATCGTGAAATTAATCAGAAATATCGTGGAAATAAAAAGAAGTATATATTGTGGAATATGTTTTGAAATAACTATACATAATCAGAAATCAGGTATAGACAATTTTTTATCTTAGGAAGTGATTAGCCCCTCGATACAGTCATTCCCGCTTCCCCTACGTATTCATTTCCTGCTAGACGGTTCTCATGATGGTCTTTGATGGCTTACAAGTTATCCGGAGCTGGGCACTTCCTAACAGACTCGTCTAAATCCTAACAATTAGGTCGATCACCCTTTCGCCGACCCCCCATACCGCTATATATATATCAATGGATTGAATGGAAATCCGATTTACCTTCTACCATATATAGATGAGAATTATTGATTTAATGCCTAACAATATTCAACTGAGATATAGTATTCAAGATATGGATGCCCAGAAGTAACATTAGCGCTTTTAAGTGTGCTCAAATAAGAACGGATCCATCATTCATCAATAACCCCATAACATTTCCGTTATCGATGTGTTGTAAAAAAATTACGTCTAAGTCTTACACTGAAGTAATTAGGCTAAGACAGGTCATAAACTTTAAAGCGTGGGTGTATAAGGTCAGAGGTTGTTTGGGTTTATAAGGTCAGGGGTTGTTTGGCTTTATAAGGTCAGGGGTCAAATTCAATTCCAAGTTAGAACTTCGAACGTATTAATTTGCATATCGACAAGATTTATTGAATTTTCAGATTGAATTAAGGGATGAATGGCTAGGAAATGTATAGGAGTTTTAAGTCAAATTGAGGTTGAGTATTTGCAATGTGAAGATACAGGGTGATACAAAAAAGGGAGGTTGCTTCTATGGGCGATTTTGAGCCAAAATGTTTCTACGAAATTTTGGCGTCGTTTACAGCTGCTTTAAAACAAGTGGAGTGTTTTCACCTAAGAATGACCCCTTTTATTTAATTAAGTAATGCTGATTAAATTTAAGGGATCATCCGTAAAATACTCCAGCTATAACTTGTAAATGGTGCGACCCATATAGGGGAAAATGTCATAAGAATTTACTACATGTTTCACTCAAAGTCGCCCATACAACCCACTGTACTTTAATTGGTCCAATGAGAGGATACCCTTTCAGGGTTTGTACAGAACCTGGATAAGTAAGGGATTTGGAAAAAGTCAGGGATTTAATTTTTTTTTCCCTAAAAAGTCAGGGATTTTGTTTGATGTATCAAACCACGCTTCGAGAAATGCTAAATATGGGTCTGCAGGTTTGATGAAGTGGACTCGTCACTCTGGTAAGCGCCTTAAAATGGCCAGGAATATTGGCAAAATGTGGTCATGTTTAATGCTGGAATAGTCAGGGATTTTCAATATAAAAATTGTTTCCTAACCCTGCCTGCATTTTATCCAAACCACCCTATTTGGAACACCCGGAATTATTGAAAGTACATAATTTGAAGAACTGTAAACATTGTATAATTTAGTGCCATATGGTTGTACTTGTTTCGCGTCGCATCCACTTCCAAAGTAACTGTGTTAAATTACTTTAAGCATAGGTGTTTCTTTTGAAAAACACGTTTTCTTCAACAATCTGACAATTTAAGATAAAGTTCAACAAAATAAATAAACAAAGAACAACTCGTTTAAAATATTTCAGATTTCGTAACAATTCACGTCCCCTAAAAATCTCTATGCAGTTTGTCTTTTTGACGACAAGGCGAAATATTGTTCTTCATATAGGCGCGCGTATGTCAATGCATGAACATTATTATCATATTTTTTTTCCACTGGTTCTTTTCTATTTCATTTACAAATAATTTCTATTGCAAAATATCGTTCAAATTTCTCGCCTAACTAACCAAGCGTGAGTGATCCAATCTCAAAAAAAAAAATTAAAAAATCGGTGGTCGCTCCGCGCCGCGGATTAGGTGAAAGATAACGAATAAGAAACACAATCGTATTCCTAATTAAGCCACATTCTAACCTCGACGGTTTGTACGGTTTTTTAGAGAGAGAGAGAGAGAGAGAGAGAGAGAGGGGGGGGAGAGAGAGAGAGAGAGTGAGAGAGAGAGAGAGAGAGTGAGACGATTGAATTCAATTTAATTTTTAATTTTAAATAATTATAAAAATCTATTCAAAGCCCCTTCATTGGCTTATTTACTAGCTAAGTTCTACCTTTTTAGATAGTAAGATTGCAAAATGATATGGGATTAGAGGATGTTTATGAACAAGACGCGCTCTCATTATAACTAGAATAGAAATTAGGAGGATGTTAATATTTCCTTCTAAAAACAACGTGACTATTTTTAAAACATACACGTTCGTAATTAACTGGGGAAACTTCGTAACAAAACTCATTATAGAACCGTTTTATTTTAAAAAAGACTGAACTGAAATATTTTATGTAAATCCGTTTTATTTTAAAAAAGACTGAACAGAAATATTTTATGTAAATTATTTATTTTGGGATGGGTTCTGGGATTGAAATCATTATTTTAAGCTTTTTTTCTTCCTTTTTTGTCCCTTAACTGGTTGTTGAGTCTAGTTTCTGTTATACTGATAATATTAGTTAATACATGGACCTGTGGTTTGTGAGCCTTAATCCCAGCTATAGTCATGTTTCTGAACCTTAATTTGAACTACAGGCATGTTTATGAGCCTTAATTAGAACTACATTAATTTTTATCAGCCCTTATTCGAACCACAGTGATGTTTATGAGCCTTAATTCGAACTCCAGTCATTTTTATGAGCCTTAATCCGAACTCCAGTCATTTTTATGAGCCTTAATCCGAACTCCAGTCAGGTTTATGAGCCTTAATTTGAACTCCAATCATGTTTATGGCCCATTTCGAAATTTATTAGAACGGCAGTCATTCTGAACTTTAATTCAAACTCCAATTACGTTTATGAGCCATTTTGAATCTTAAGTTGAACTCCAATTATGTTTATAAGCCATTTTGAATCTTAAGTCGACCTCCAATTACGTTTATGAACCATATATTGAACCTTAATTCGAACATAAGTCGCGTTTTCAGCATTAATACAAACTGCAATCGTGTTTTATAGCAAATATTCCAGCCGGTATCATGATCCTGAGCCTTAATTCAAAATGTCAATCATGTTCTTCTAACTCCAAAAACATCTCCATTTCGGACCCGGTTATCTTAGCACCATAGGTTCAAACGTCAAACGTCAAACGAGTTATTTTACCTTAAATCGAACTGTCTTATCGCCGCAAATCGAAATCATATTGTGCCGAACAAAAATTTAAGTTCTCTTAAGATGTCTCTTTAAAATCTCAAATACTTTCATTAAAATTCTGTACGTGTAACAAAACCATTAAAAAAAATCTTGATTTTCCTGATGCATCCATCAGTTGATCAAACAAAATTTAATCTCTGATCCAGGAAGGAGTGACTATATAGCTGGGCGCCAAATCAGAACTAAATAAATTCAACTCGAAATCATTTAGATAACGAACTAATTAGCTTTTATCAAATTTTATTTCAACACTAAAAAAAAATAAAAAGAATAAAATTCCAACCAAAAATATCCTTTCATTTTCGATATCAAAAGTTTTTAAAGATATGATGGTAATATGAGGATCTTAATGAAGGTTTAAATACCTGTTTATTTTTTCCCCAATCTAATTCTAATCCACGAGGATAAATTAGAACTTTAAATTTTTCTTTGGTACAAATTTTAAAAATAACATCAGTGATATTGTAGCGGAAAATTATAAACCTCAAATGACAAATTCCCACGAATTTTAATTTAGCTAATTTAATTTTAAATACCATCTAACGCGTTTAAAAAGCAAAAATAAAAATTATTATTTAGGCAGAATTTAAATTATAGGTTAGGCATCGTTGCTCTTGCTTAAAACTATTCGAAAAAATTAAAAAAAACTTAAACTTTGATTCTGTCTTCAACGTTCAGAACAAAATAATTTTAATATTAAAACGATTTATGTCATTATTTGAAACGCAAAAGAATTTAGGGATCAGTCAATTGATGTCTCGCTGAGTAAAATTTAATAGAAATTAAGCTTACAAGGTCAAGGTTGAAGTTTTCGAGAATAGATTCAGAACGAATTAATTTATTGAATATAAATTGTCTCATCTTTTGATGATTTTTTGACTGAAATTGAATAGAAATACTTTCTGGCAGTTGTGCCATCACAAATTGCTTGCAGTTAGGGAAGGTGGTTAGGCAAAATTGCTGGAAATGGTCAGGGACAGGTCAAAGACGATAAAACTTGTCTTAAAGTCAGATCATAATGCAAAATTTCATGGTAAAATAATTTGGGAAAATGGAATTTTGGTGAAATACACGAAGATAAGCAATTATTTTTAATAATAATTCGTGTTTTATAATCATGTCTCTATACTGAAAAAGTTTAATATCTGTTCCTTCAGTCACTCCATTTTGTTCACTTATATTTTACTTTCTCTAGTCTTTGTCAACATGGACTGTTTTTATTAATATTATAATTAGACGTCTCTTTGAATTGATTCAATATTACAATTAGGAACCGTGGTACATTAGATGTCTTTCGCATTTACAAAATAGACCTTTTAGACCAGGAAGGACAATCCCGGATACTGGAAAACCTGGGTGTTTAAAGTAGTCAGATAATTTGAATCATGCAATATTGCGCTCGCGAACACTGGAACACGAGGCTTCTCTGTCCTCCTCGTCTTCAGAACATATCTTAGACCTGGGCGGACAATGCCGGACACTATTGTTACTTGTATCTTAATTATTAGATTCTTTTTAATTAAAGAAATATTACCTTAATGGTTAAACAAAGGGAAAAGTCGACGAAGACGATTAAACATAGTAGAATGAGACAATATTATTTTAATTGCGAAGTGGGGCGCTGCACGTTTGTTTAAGAAGATACCGCCCGTCTTCTTATGTAGAACAGAAAATGTATTATCGTAAGTTCATAAGATATATTCCATAAGTTTGTCACTGGTTACAAACTGGAGCTTGTCATGAAGTGACGTGGGTCATAGATTAGAGGTAAAGCGACGCCTGGTGAGGCCCTGTCAAAGACTCAGTACAGACCGAGAAGCTATGTCTAGTTTACTAGGGAGAAGGTATAAGATAACTATTCGCGCGCCACAGTCCCAGTCCCCTTTCAAAATACAAGGGGGGACGTAAAAGGAGGCCAGGCTATTTCGCCTCTCCTCAGTCGGAAAATTCGTAATTTTCGTCATTCGCGTCGCGCTGACGTGAGTTTTCAAGAACCAATGAGATGCTGGTTGTAATTTAGAGGCGGGAGTTAACTCCGGACCTACGTTCGGACTGGAGATAAAGCTAGAAATGTGGCTTATTTATACCTTCTCCCTAGTAAACTAGATATCGCTTCTTGTACAGACTAAATAGGAAGATGGAAGTCCTGCAAAATTAACCGACTGTAGACATGCAATTCTCGCTTGTCGTTCTCGAACTAGCTCGAGCTGTAAGTCTCTAGCATTTTACGAAGTATAGGTAATGTCATACTTATGGAACATACTTATAAACTTATGATATTATTCAAAGTAGATAGAAGCGGTATAGCCCATATAGGAAGCAGTACGCGGACGAAGAATAATGATCAAAAGACGAAGAAGCGGTTTTCTCTTTTCTTAGGATTACTGTTACGCGCGTGCCTCTTTTGATTTTTTGAGATTCAAATAATATGCAAATAAGATCTCTCGAATACTGGTCTTCTTTTTAGTCTCGAGAAAAATTAACAAAATATATTACCAATAAATAAATGCCTTTTCAACTCACGATATTGTATGTAATATTACGAAATTCTCAATTTAAAAAAAAACGGGTTGTTTAAGCTTTTAATCATTGCTATACTGGGTGTTTCTATGATAAGTCTGCCATAAATTAAGGGGGATGTTCTTTGGGAAATCAATTTTGAGTCGAAAATGTAACTACTATCTAAGGGACACCGTTTTCTAGTTATGATTTGAGTGTTTTAGGGATGACCCCTTAATTAAATTAGTAGAAATCGTTGTCTAAATCAGTTTCTTAATTAAATTTAAGGGGTCATCCATAAAATACTCCATCCAATCTTAACTTGAAAACAGTGGCCCGGTCGGCAAAATGGAGATAGAAATTACATTTCGACTCAAAATTGATTTCCCAAAGAACATCCCATTAATTTATGGCAGACTTATCAGAAACACCCTGTATTTATAATAATGGGTTATTAAGAGCTTATACCATAGGAGTTGAATTTATTTAATATTAAAAGATGTAGGGACTATAGCGAAGTTTTTTTTAATTCATCAAGAATAAAACTGTGTATTATTTTTAAAAGGGGTCAATAAGTTATTGAGTGCGTATTTCATTCATTAATATTTGTCTTAAAGGAGAGGATATTGGCTAGAAATTTCCTTTACTTATTGGAATTAATATTTAATATAATGAATATTTCAAATTTGTCTATTTGTCTATTTACAATGTTAAAGAAGATGTGAGAAATTACTTTAACTTACTAAAGCCTACACGCGTTAGGCATTTCTGTGTAGCAGATATCAGATAAGGTGGTCACGTGGTAAAAGTCTTCCAATATCAATTGTATGCTTCAACGTCATCCATTTTAAAATAGAATTCTTTATATGGTATGTAATTATCGATGTACAGGGTGTTTCTGATAAGTCTGGTATAAATAAATTAAGGGAGATGTTCTTTGGGGAATCGATTTTGAGTCGAAAATGTAATTTCTATCTCCATTTTGCCCTAAGGGCGACCGTTTTCTAGTTAAGATTGGATGGAGTATTTTACGGATGACCCCTTAAATTTAATTAAGAAACTGATTTAGACAATGATTTCTAATTTAATTATGGGGTCATCCCTAAAACACTCAAATCTTAACTGGAGAACAGTGTCCCTTGTGGCAAAATGGAGCTAGAAATTACATTTTCGACTCATAATTGATTTACCAAAGAACATCCCCCTTAATTTATTAATACCAGACTTATCAGAAACATCCTATATACACCTCTTTAAACTGACAATATTTAGAGTGAAAAACTGCGTCCCATATTATATGGGAAGATTAAAAATAATTTATAAATACATATTTAAAATTAACCAAAGCCCATAATTTATCATATTTAGTAAGCTTAAATACGCGGTATTATTAGAGAGATAGTCTGATTCTTTTAGATAAAATGCCAGAGGCGATAAAAATAACATAACATAAAATCTTCAAGAAATTTAACTCAACGAAAAAGGAAGGTATTCGGGAACGAAAATAAATAACAACTTAAAGGAAAAGTTTAGGTAACATAACATTATACCTTAAAAGAACGGCCTTTTTCTAAATATAAAAGGTAAAATATCAAATAAAATAAATGATCTCTTATTACAAAATAATTGGTATTTAATTAGTCTTAAAAATAATCAAGGACTACTGCGCCATCCGCTATGTGTTTAGTGGCGTCTGCTAAATCGAACAACTTACCTCTCTCAGCCTGTGAGAATTCAACCAATCCCTTGGGAGTAAGTGGTTCGATTTAGCAGACGCCACTAAACCAATGGCGTCTGCTAAACCGAACCTTTTACCCTTACGGGATTGGTTGATTTCTCACAGGCTGAGAGAGGTAAAGATAAGGTCATGGTTCGGGCTAGCAGACGTCACTAAACCAATGGCGGATAGCGCAGTAGTGCTTGATTATTTTTAAGACTAATTAAATGCAAACTAATTATTTTGTAATAAGAGATCATTTATTTTAATTTTTTTAATAATTTTCCTTTTAATTTAGAAAAAGTCCGTTCTTTTAAGGTGCAATTTTATGTTACACGTGAACTTCTTCTTTAATACTTCTAAAGATAACAATAACAAACATAAACAAGAAAACAGAAGAATAAGAAATGGCGTCTCTGATGCCTCTCTCGCTCTCTTTAACATTTAAAATTAGGATTTCGTGATGGTGCGTACAACCATTCATTCCAAATTGAAAGTACTATTCTACATAAACTACTAAACCCTTTATCTAATTATACATTATTATAAGCCTTTTCCGCCCGCCATACGCCTTCTTAACACTATGCAAACTGTAACTGAAACTCTTTGCCGGGATTTTTCGTTATACAGTCTTATACGGATAAAATGTGGGCCGACACCCGAAACTGGTCGAACTGGTTAACAAACATTTCGCTAAAATGAGCACAAAACCAAACCACTTCGTCAGGAGAGAATTACAGAAAAAAGAAAATGTTTTTTTTTTACTTTTCTTTTTTTTCTTTAAATGCCGAGAATTGAAAGAGAAAAGATATATATCCTTTAAAATATTTTCCTTCGAGAAAAAATATTACGGTAACTTTAACTTTAACTTTTACTTTACAAGATTGTTAAGTTCGTAACTTAATGTAAATGTTTGCTGAGGAAATCTTGCCTTGCGCAATTGTTTCTGGGTATTCCTTGTATGTCAAGGGTCAAATAGGCTTTAGTAATTGTTTGCCCCTTTTAGATGTCTTTAAAATTTGAATACAAAATCATATAGATAGTTTAGTGTCTTAAACTTGCTCGTTGCAGAGTTGCGTTGCCATAACAGTTTTTGATTGGAGTTCAGCCCCAATCACTTCCAAAGTTAATTTTTGCTTCGGATTGGGCTCAAAAATTACTTGCAAAACTTAATGCCGTTTTCCATTGACTGCTAGCAATCTGTCACCATGGAGAAATATGAAATTAGACATAGGTAGGTGCATGTGGAGTTCAGCCCCAATCACTTCCAAAGTTAATTTTTGCTTCGGATTGGGCTCAAAAATTACTTGCAAAACTTAAGTTGTTTTCCATTGACTCCTAGCAATCTGTCACCATGGAGAAATATGAAATTAGGCATAGGGGCATGTGGAGTTCAGCCCCAATCACTACCAAAGTTCATTTTTGCTTCGGATTGAGGTGAAAAATTACTCGCAACACTTATACTGTTTCTGTTTTCCATTGGCTGCTAGCAATCGACCACCATAGAGCAATATGAAATTAAACATTGATGCATTTAATGCATATTTAAAGGGAATTTCATTATCACTCCAAGAACATTACTTATAGAAAATACCAATAGAAAAACGGGATTAGGGACTTCCAATTTCAACTTCGAACATTTTTCAAAAGACGCAACCCACACCTCTCGTACTTCTAGTTGACCTACAGACCTCCGTATACTTTTTATCGGCTAGTAGAGTCAACCCACGTCCACTCACCAAAAAAAAATATATGCATTGAAAAAGTTGACCACCAATTCCATAATGGCTTACCCCATATAACGGTAAAACGGCCGAATTGTTAACACATTTTGGATGCATCCAAACGTTGCTAACGTTATATCGTAGGCAACGATTCAAACAGCTCAGGCTGTAGCATTAGCCTTCTAGGCTGTAGACCCTTCTAGGTTAACTATAAAATAAATACAAATTTAAAATTCAAAGCAAGATAACAGAGTGTAACATATTCACTTCAAATTATGAGCATCTATTTCTTGTTTTAGTCATCCTAAGGGAGCAAAAGTGCCGCTGAACTCGTGCGTAGCTCCACCCCCTGTCGCCATTCTGGTTGTCCTTTTTTGCATTGCTGAAGCTATTTCAGCCCTCTTCCAGCCCTACCTGCTATCTCTATTAGCTAGAGTGAGGTTGCATGACGTAGTACTGCCAAATCCCTAAACACACACCTCCTCGTATCTCTTTCCTCACGTTGATCCTGGACAAAGTAGATAGTTTCACTTTCGGTTTTGTAGTTCTGGCTGGCATTTTGAGTGACTGGCAACGCCGCGTGCCCCACTGACCTAGACATTTACTCCGTGGTAGCGGCAGCAGAAACTCGGTGGTAGTGGTGGTGGCGGGTTTTTCCCCTTTCCCAACTTATAATATTATTCTTTTAAAAATAAAAAATTTCAACTTCTTCAGCTAGTTCCGAGAAAGGGGATAGATTTTTCTTCTACCGAAAGAAGAAACGAACGAATAAGAACTATTGTTTAACCGAAATTACGTTTAAAATGAAATAAGACTGAAGGGTTTTTAAACCAAATTTATTTCTCGTATTACAAGATGTTTTATAACTGCAACCCGCCTGAGTTAGTTAATAACAGAAATATTTTTTCTCGAGGGGTTAAATGCTTTTGAAACTCTTGTTCAACTATTTTCACGAGATTTGATAAATACGCCTAGATTTCGTCTCGTGATTAATTCTTTACTAACAGAGGCGCTATAACAAATTCCAGCAAATATTTAGAGTCGATGAGATGCAAACCGATTTTTCCAATTCCGTATTTCACGAGATTTCACATATTTTTTCATAAATTTTCAGTCCCGATAGACTTCGTGAGCTGCAAATAGGTTCCGAATTTTTTAGACGAGATTCAAACAGATTTTCCTGGAAATCCATCAAATTTTCCTAAATTTCACGAGGTGTAAAAAAATGTTTCCTGAAAATCCATTGAATTTTCACAAATTTCATGAGATTTCAAAATGAATTTTCCCAAAATGTCACGAGATTTCAAACAGTTTTTCTTGAAAATCCATTGAATCTTCCCTAATTTCCCCAGATTTCTAACATACTTTTTCCTGAAAATCCATTGAATTTCACGAGATTTCTAACATATTTTTTCCTGAAAATCCATTGAACTTTACGAGATTTCAAGCATTTTTTCTTGAAAATCCATTGAATTTCACGAGATTTCTAACTTACTTTTTCCTGCAAATCCATTGAAATTCACTAGATTTCAAACATTTTTTCCTGAAAATCCATTGAATTTCACGAGATTTCAAACATATTTTTTCTGAAAATCCATTGAATTTCACGAGATTTCTAACATATTTTTTCCTGAAAATCCATTGAACTTTACGAGATTTCAAGCATTTTTTCTTGAAAATCCATTGAACTTTACGAGATTTCAAGCATTTTTTCTTGAAAATCCGTTGAATTTCACGAGATTTCTAACTTACTTTTTCCTGCAAATCCATTGAAATTCACTAGATTTCAAACATTTTTTCCTGAAAATCCATTGAATTTCACGAGATTTCAAACATATTTTTTCTGAAAATCCATTGAATTTCACGAGATTTCTAACATATTTTTTCCTGAAAATCCATTGAACTTTACGAGATTTCAAGCATTTTTTCTTGAAAATCCATTGAATTTCACGAGATTTCTAACATATTTTTTCCTGAAAATCCATTGAATTTCACTAGATTTCAAACATTTTTTCCTGAAAATCCATTGAATTTCACGAGATTTAAAACATATTTTTTCTTGAAAATCCATTGAACTTTACGAGATTTCAAGCATTTTTTCCTGAAAATCCATTAAATTTCACGAGATTTCAACAGGTTTCATGGGAATGGCAGCTTACTAATTAATATTTTTCGAAATTATACTTATTTATACCCAGACTAAGTAGTGAGTGTCTTTCCCCTTGGTTTTTATTTGGACTTTTCGTAAGTTCCTGGGATTTATTTGCTTTACATTTGCATAAGTATTTAAAAATGCTCGAGTCTGTGTTATTTAAACATCACGTAGGATACTATTTACGTGCTTCAAACTCGTACTTGCGAAGCATCTCAAGATGCCGTCAACGGTGTTTTATTTTGAAAATCAGTAAGAACGCTTTTCAATACTACAATTCTACCATCACGAGTGTGAAGTAAGGAACTAGTTGAAATATTATATCTTGGGTTATTGGCACTTCAATTAAGAAATATATTTTCAAATTAGAAGAATAGAAGTTTTTAATAATATAAAGGATGTTACAAAAGAGGGTGGTGAGACCAAAATACTAGCGATTTTGAGTTGAAAATGTTCTATGAACATTCTTACTAAGGGCCAGAGTTTACAAGTTATGATATTGGAGTGTTTTACGGATGACCCAATATAAAACCAAGATGTGATATCTAATTTATTAGGGAGAAGTTATAAATTCGCCACATTTCTAGCTTTATCTCCAGCAGTCCAAACGTAGGTTCGGAGTTAATCCCCGCCTCTAAATTACAACCAGCATCTCATTGGTTCTTGAAAACTCACGTCAGCGCGACGCGAATGACGAAAATTACTTGTATTTTCCGACTGAAGAGGGGTAGCGAAATAGCCCGGCCTCCTTTTACGTCCCCCCCTTGTATTATAGAAGGGGGACTGGGACTATGGCGCGCGAATACTAAGGCATCTTATGACTTCTCCCTAATAAACTAGATATCGCTTCTTGATAAAACTAAAAGATGCATCATATGACAAACCAACTTAACTTACTTGTGATTTAAATATTAAAAGTAAAAAAATAAAAATGTTTCTTTATAGCTGGAAGCAAGTTTAGGCAGTTCATTTAAATAATGTTTTTTGGGTCAAAATATACTAATTTTCAATTAATTTTCATTCCATTTATCATTTACCGGTTATTTGAGAATTTGGGGTGGTTTTGCTTCATTTAAATATTTCAAATCAAATAGGATATCTCAAGATATTTTGACGGATAGTTGAAAAACGAGCTTGTTGTTAAAAGATGAGGTGTAGGGTGAAAATAACACCAAAAGTCCAGAATACCTGTAATAGAGAAGTTAAGAAGTTTAATTATAAAACCGTAAACAACGCTTTTTTATGTTAAAAAAAAGGCGTAACTTAACTTCTTTCTAACAGGTCAAAACACCTGTTTAAGGCCCTTAGCTACCAAACTTGAAATTTATTATTTCAAAATCATTATTAACTTATTTATTGAGCTTTTTTTAAAAAAGATATCTGTCAATCAATATGCAAATTAGTCTAACTCAATAAAATTCAAGATTATGATCGGTTTCTACGCTAATAATTATCGATCTTTATAAATAATCTGTTTACGGATAGAAATTGCGGTTCAACGCGCGATTAAAAAAGGCAAAATAACTGTAGCATAAGTTCATAAGTAATGTTCTATAAGTGTGTCACTGGTTACAAACTGGAGCTTGTCATGAAGTGACGTAGGTCATAGATTCTGGGTAAAGCGACGCCTGGTGAGGCGATATCAAAGGCTTAGTACAGACTAAATAGGACTAGATGCACTGCAAAATTAACCACCGAGGTAGTCATTTCTCGCTTGTCATTCTCGAACTAGCTCGAGCCAAGAAGCGATATTTAGTTTACTAGGGAGAAGATTTAAATTCACCACATTTCTAGCTTTATCTCCAGTCCAGACGTAGGTGCGGACGTAGTTAATCCCCGCCTCTAAATTACAACCAGCATCTCATTGGTTCTTGAAAACTGACGTCAGCGCGACGCTAATGACGAAAATTTCGTATTTTCCGACTGAGGAGAGGCGAAATAGCCCGGCCTCCTTTTACGTCCCCCTTTGGTATTTTGAAAGGGGGACTGGGACTATGGAGGCGAATACTTAGGCACCTTATAGCCTCTCCCTAGTAAATTAGATATCGCTTCTTGCTCGAGCTGTAAGTCTCTAGTACTACAAAGTATAGGTTGTGTCATACTTATGGATGGGAACATAACTTATAAACTTATGCTATAGGCAAAATAACTTAATCTATGACTGTCTTTTTTTCCGTCTGAATCTTTTACCTTATCGTCTGGATGTTCCAAAAAAGAAATTGGATTGATTTTTGGTTAAATTTACTAAGCCGATCAATTTTGGTGCACCGTTACATTTTCTTTTTTTTTATGTAACTTTCACTCGTATCACCTTGAAGTTTCCATAGATTTGAAACTAAGGTGGATGGATATTTTACACGAAAACCAGTATAGAGAAAAAGTAGATCCTGATAATTCAAGGTGATATTAACTTTAGGATATCCCCGTCTTTGTAGCCAGCTACTAGGGTATTTTCGGGAAAATACCGTTCGCAATCTAATGTTTTTATTGTGATTAAGGAAGGATTGAGGAAATAATAAATTAATTTCACGAAGGAATTTTTGGGGAAGCAATTTTTTAAAATTACGTTGATAAAATAAAAATAAATACTTTCTTGAAGAAAAACGTTTCGACGAATGGAATGACGACTTACTTAACTCGAGATTATGAGTACCTCAAATTAGATTATTTATATTATTAATAAAATAAAACCCCCAGCTTAATCTGTCTGCTTCTCTGGATTTAACAATAGGCATGTCATAATAATAATAGTTATATATAATAGTTAATAATAATTAATAGATTAAATTAAAAACGATTAACATGGCACGTGTCTCGCCAAACTGATTTACTCTAAACTTGCTTCCGCACTATTATAGGGTTGCCAGGGAAAACCCGGAATGTCTAACAAAATATCAGGGAAGTTCGAAATGAGCTTGAAATGTCAAGGAATAGTCAGGGAATTTCTAAATAAGCCTAAAATGTCAGGGAATTTCTAAATAAGCCTAAAATGTCAGGGAATTTCTAAATAAGCCTAAAATGTCAGGGAATTTCTAAATAAGCCTAAAATGTCAGGGAATTTCTAAATAAGCCTAAAATGTCAGGGAATTTCTAAATAAGCCTAAAATGTCAGGGAATTTCAAAATTGGCCTAAAATGTCAGGGAATTTCAAAATTGGCCTAAAATATCAGAGAAAAGTCAGGGAATTTCAAAATGAGCCTAAAAATTCAGAGAAAAGTCAGGGAATATCAAAATGATCCTAAAAATTCAGAGAAAAGTCAGGGAATTTCAAAATGATCCTAAAAATTCAGAGAAAAGTCAGGGAATTTCAAAATGAGCCTAAAAATTCAGAGAAAAGTCAGGGAATTTCAAAATGAGCCTAAAAATTCAGAGAAAAGTCAGGGAATTTCAAAATGAGCCTAAAAATTCAGAGAAAAGTCAGGGAATTTCAAAATGAGCCTAAAAATTCAGAGAAAAGTCAGGGAATTTCAAAATGAGCCTAAAAATTCAGAGAAAAGTCATGGAATTTCAAAGTAGGCCTAAAAGATTTAGGGAAATGTCAGGGCATTTCAAAATGGTCCTAAAAATTCAGAGAAAAGTCAGGGAATTTCAAAATGAGCCTAAAAATTCAGAGAAAAGTCAGGGAATTTCAAAATGAGCCTAAAAATTCAGAGAAAAGTCAGGGAATTTCAAAATGAGCCTAAAAATTCAGAGAAAAGTCAGGGAATTTCAAAATGAGCCTAAAAATTCAGAGAAAAGTCATGGAATTTCAAAGTAGGCCTAAAAGATTTAGGGAAATGTCAGGGCATTTCAAAATGGTCCTAAAAATTCAGAGAAAAGTCGGGGAATTTCAAAATGAGCCTAAAATTCAGAGAAAAATCAGCGAATTTCAAAATGAGCCTAAAGGGTCATAGAGGGCAATGTGCACGTGAAATGGTTAGATTTTGGTGTCATCGGTGCCTTTCTTGGTGTAGTTTGAATGGTGTAAATAGCAACAACAGTTTTGTAACGAAAATATGAATTTTAAAGGGAAACTGATGCGAATTTAAAGGTGCAGTGGAGAAATCAAAGGCTATGAAAATTTAATAATCAAAGACAATGGTATTTGACATACCCACTTTTAAGACATGTAGGAATTTACACCTCAAATAATATAATACTGGAATGAGACTTTATTTTAAATTACAATAATTTAGAATGTCATGTCAAAAATATTGTTAAGGATAAAATTTATCGTTAAGATAATTGTTTTTTGAAAAACTCTTAAATTAAACATTCAAATTAACATTAGATTGGTTAAAATGACGCAACTCTTTCAGTTCAACCGAACATTTTCCTGTTAATAATGATCACAGGATTCCACGTATTTGAAACTTTTAAGATAGAAAAAAAAAGTTAAATATTTTAATTTTATTTAAGGAAAGCTTTATTTTGTGTTGACTCTTCTACGCGTGGTGGGAGTTTAGATGAGTGGCAGACGATTTGAGGTAGCTGTTTATAAATATTTCACAATTTCAAGGACGTTTCGATCAACCTGTATTATAAAAACATTTCCCCCTTATCATTCTCGGAAAAAAATTAAATTAATATATGTAATACTTGCATCAAATTTGCTTGGCAGAATATGTTGGTTACATTTCTGGACGCCATTTTGAAATATGGCGTCAAATTCAAACCCAATAACCATAAAGCCCGTCTATTGGTTATAATGAACCCTTGTACCAAATTTTATTGAAATAGGTTGAAACGTACGGACGTGAGGAAGGTTTTTACAGTTTTGGAGGCCATTTTAAAAGATGGCGTCATATTCAAACACGAATTCAATAAAGCCCATCTATTGGTTATAATGAACAGTTGTAATAAATGTTATTGAAATCGGTTGAAACGTACAGAAGCAAGGAAGGTTTTCACATTTTTGGTTGCCATTTTACAAGATGGCGGCCCGGTTTGGAAAAATCTTAATTGGCGAGTGCCTAAGAAATGTCTGCCTTTTACTTGTATAAGTATAGATAATCGCTCAATGTCCAGTTTTACGGTCATTTTGAAACAAGGTCCTGTGTGGTGGAAAACTTTATTGGGAGTGTGTTACCGATATCTGATTACAGTTGTAGCGGTTTAATTTTAATTCCCTAGAATTTCTTCGGTTGATTAGGTGCATTTACTCAGCGGGTCGTTCTTTTGATAAGGGAAGAAACGATTGTTGTCTAGCACGAATTGCGAAGCTTATCTCTCAAATTCCAATAATAAAAAACAAATTTATTGTATAGACTTCAGAAGTTCAGATAGTCATTGTTGGTTTCAAAGGCTCTAGACCGTCTGTTTGTAATCATTTAATTCTAAATAGGAACTGTAAAGACGTATTAAACCAAGATCAACTAGTTTACAAGGGAATACATGTCATTTACTTCGCCCCTATCTTTAAATGGTTCTTTCTTTCACTGTTTTGGCGTGTCATATTCGGTGACCATTACAATATCTAATTTACATCCTCCTCCGTTGCACCTAGCTTTAATTAGTTCTTTGAAATCACAAGTGACCTTGATATACTACTAGACTCCTTATCTCCCGCTATCGCTATACATGTTTTATATCTTCTTTAAAGGGATGTACAATCCGTTATGTAGTATCAAGAACTATATTTTGAAGTATAGTAGCGTTGCTATTTATTTCCTGGACTAGTGACTGGGCAATGTCACGTGACTGTAAACGTCGATAGAAGTGTGCTATTAAATGGGTACATGTGTCAAAGAACATATTGGGGTCTATAACATTTATTTACAGAGATATGGGTTTCCAAACATTAATTGGGCCCTAAAAACAAGGAAATAGTCACACATGGGGAGTAAGACATATCATATTTCAATAGTCTGCAATCTAAGAGTGTTATTGAACCTTTATCAAGCAGAAATGTGCTATTAAATGTGCAGCGTACGCTGGTTAAGTAAAGGTAATTACTCCACACATGTGTTATTACTATTTCCTTAATTGTTTTAGGGGACAATCAATGTTTGGAAACCCATATCTCAGTATAACCAGAAGTATATAATACTTCTCTTCGAGAGAAGTGTACCACAAAGCGGTGTAAGTGTAACGTCATTCTTCCCAACATCGGAAGATTTGGAGCAAGGTTACTAAACCGAATCACATACGCGAAAATAGTTCCCTCATCATTTCTCTATTAGCGCTTAACTATTTGGCAAAACGCGTTTGTGGATTTTTGACCTACCCCAAGACGAGGTTTGTGGGTTGATTGCTGGGGATTTAGTGCCAAACAATTATAAAATTCACCTTACGGTGCGATGCCCATCTGTAGTTTGATGAGCGGGAAAGCAAACAAAAAGGGTGAGCCTGGGAAGAATGACGTTACATAACTAAAGTATTAAGAGGATACAGAGTGTCATCCTTCTTCTATTATCGCCTTCTGGTATAACTAAATGTTTTAGACCCCATCCATGTTCTTTGACAGTTTCCACTCAGTTTAACCCAAATAAAACACACCATTTAATTTATAGCTGACTCACGAAAAACACCGTGTATCTAGCTAGTGTCAACTATTTTTTTTTTGTAATATCACTTGAACCCGAGTTTAAAATAGTCGCTGGAGATAAAGACGAGACTAATACGAAATATATATGCATTAAAAATATCAGGTGAACGTTGCGCAAATTTTCTCACAATGTCATAATTGTATGTTATACGAACCCATCCCGGATGTTTTTCGCGCTTATATTTTGATCGTAATCGCGTGCAGACAAACACAAATATATTTTAATCCATTTATTTAAATACTCGAACCAAATATTTGGGTCTAATAAAACAGGAAAAAACAATTTCACAATCGGATCAATTTTATATTTTTGGAGTCATTCTCTAATTTTCTTCTCTAATGATAAAAGGTCTATTTTGAGAATTGAAAAGTATAGAAAGCTTTCTCTAATGGCCTAAGTAATTTAAACGAAGAAGGGCATTGTTCCCAAATGCTTAGAAGATACTTCTGTGTTTCGGTTTTAGGTCAGTTTTATATCAAGGGGGAATTCACTCATGAATTATGTTATATCAGAAATATTTAACGATGAGTGTCGTGTATGTGTTACTGTGTTTGCTCAGTATAACCAAGAAGCGATATCTAGTTTACTAGGGAGAAGATATAAGATGCCCAAGTATTCGGGCGCCATAGTCCCAGTCCCCCTTTCAAAATACAAGGGGGGACGCAAAAGGAGGCCAGGTTATTTCGCCTCTACTCAGTCAGAAAATACGTAATTTTCGTCATTCGCGTTAGGCTGACGTGATGTTTCAAGAACCAATGAGATGCTGGTTGTAATTTATAGGTGGGGATTAACTTCGGACCTTCGTTTGGACTTGAGATAAAGCTAGCGAATGTGGCGAATTTATACCTTCTCCCTTGTAAACTAGATATTGCTTCTTGGTATAACTTAAGAACATTAGTGAAAAATCTCGCGAATACCATTAAGTGGACAGATTACTGTGAATTCACCTGCGTTTTCTTAATATTTACTCCCCTCGAAACCATCTTCAATATAAAATCAAACATAAAGCTTGAATTATTATTATTTTTTTGTCACATTTGAATTACAGTTTCTTGTCCTTTTAACGAAGAATCGGGTTTCATTACCACGAAGTCAACTGATTTAATATTGGAATATAAAACAGAGGAGCATAATTCAAAGGTAAATCTACTTAATTTGAAAATAAATCCAACTTTTTTCGGTGAACACAAATTATATGGAAATTGTCTCATTCTTATAAAACTTAAACTTCATACGCATTGTGCCGTTGTCGACGTTACGGAAGTGGATTACCCCTTGTAGTTAGCCGCATTGCGTTCTTTTTATGGTCGTTCTGATTGGGTATTGTCCAATAGGTCTCTTTTTAAAGGGAAGATTACCCTCTCAATCAGAATCCTTTTCTTCAAGGAGATATCGAGAACTTTAAACGCTTTAGCAAAGATTGCTTTTGTTCTATATTACACATGCAGGGATAGATGTAATTTTAGAAGTAGGAATGGAGTAATGTGGGCGCGCGCCAAAGCCCCGGACCCCCTTCCCCGGGACCGGGGGGGGGGTGTAAAAGAAGAGGCGGGTCATAGCGGCAGAGGTAAAAAGGAATTACGCATTTTTCGCCGTTCCCGTCAGCAACGTCATCAAAACGTAGTTGAAGTGAGCCAATAAGATAATTTAAACTTTTCGTTACGTGTTGGAGGGAGGGGCTCTATACTGGGCTATGAGTCGGAATGAAGTAAATACTAATTAACCGTTCCCCATTCCTGCTTCTTAAATTACATCTATCCCTGATTACACAAAAGGTGAATTTAGATCTCCCTTGCTAGTAAAGCAAAACTCCCAGTTTTAGGTAAAATATACCAGTTACATTTCTGATAGGTCTGCTGTGAAGGGTTTGTTGGGGTCAAACTGAATGGAAAATGTAAAAGAACATGGGCGTCTACAATATTTATAGTTACGTATAGATATGGGCTTCCAAACATCGATTGGCAGCTAAAAGAAGGAAATAGTTACACATTATGGATTAAGACATATCAGCCTTCAATAGTCTTCGATCTAAGAAAGTTATTGAACCTTTATCTGTAGCAGAAGTGTGCTATTAAATGGTTAAAAGTATGCGTAAGCAGGTAAAGTAAAGCTAATTATACTCAAAATTTGTGACTATTTCCATGTTGTAGGGGTAAATCAATGTTTGGGAACCCATATTATCTCCATAACTGTTGTAGACCCCATGTTCTTTGACACTTCCCAATCACTTAGGCCACATGAACACACCCTTTAATTTATGGCACACATATCAGAAACACCCTGTATTGGTTTTTGCAACAATTAAATTAGAAATATGTGAATTTTACCATTTCATAATAATAACCCATAGCATTCATTATGTTGTAATTTTCAAATTCTTGGGTGGTTCTTCGTTGAAAAAGTTACAATTGAAAGTACCAAAATATTCACATACTATTTAGAATAAGTTTTAAAAAATTTCAAAATATGCTTAAATGTGTTCCTTTGATTAAATACATGAAATTCCATCACATTTGAACTTTACCATTATCTTGAAAAACGTGATTATTTTTTTTTTCTTCGTGGCGGGGAATTAAATTTGTCCTTGACCAATAAAGAAGATTCTAGCGCAATTAAACTGAAACAATTTTGTATCAAAACAGGATTGAGATACCTTAATTCTTTTAATTCCAATGTTCCAATCAAATATTGAGAGATTCAATGAAAGTATATATAATTTATGATGGATCATCGTCCAAGATAAAACCTCACAGACAAGTGATTAAAAAAATGTCTTTGATTTTTTCTAAGCAGACAATACGAGCTAGTAAACGAAAAATCGTGAATAATCATATAAAACATTTAAAGCGCAGAATTTAGAAATTCCAATCTCGATTTTAAACTATAATCATTTACGAACATAAAAGTAATGGTTTTTTTAAAGGGAGTGTAAAGCAAATACAGAATTTGCTTGACGTTGATTGAACTTCGTCTTCGTGAATACCAAGTTTCCTAATGGGGGGTAAAGCATTGCTTTCCATCTCGCTTTTCAGCGCCTGCGCTCTAGGAGCTTTTATGTCAGAGAGTGCGCAGAGACGGCTAATTGTGCACCCCCTTGTATCTACGAGGATTGTCTACCCCTTTCAAAAATTGGTTGAAAAACTGAAAGGAGAAATGCATCAAACTCAGAAACTGGTTCTTAATAGCTAGAAATTTTCAGGGAAATCAAAAACCGGTTCGTAAATGCTAGGATATTTTCAGGGAATTCAAAAACCGGTTCATAAATGCTTGGATATTTTCAGGGAATACAAAAACCAGTTCATAAATGCTGCGAAATTTTCAGGGAATTCAAAAACCGGTTCATAAATGCTTGGATATTTTCAGGGAATTCAGAAACCGGTTCATAAATGCTAGGAAATTTTCAGGGAATTCAAAAACGGGTTCATAAATGCTAGGGAATTTTCAGGGAGTTCATTAAGAACTGGTTCGTAAATGCCAGGAAATTTAAAAACCGGTTCGGAAGGTTCAAAACGGGTTTAAAAACTCTAGAAAAATTGGGCAATAAATGTTAGTAAGAGGGGGGATTTGGGAAATACTATTGTAAAGTCGAGGAAGAGTTACGTATTTTTGAGGGAATTTTGAAAAATGGACATGTTGAATTAATGTCGTGGAACATTTTTGACTCAAAATTGCCCAAAGAACGTCCCCCTTAATTTATGACATACTTATCAGAAACAACCTGTATAATACACAGTTAAAATTGGTGGTTAGTTTTCTTAATTTCCAAACTGTGGAAAAAGCTTGAACAGTAATAGTAATCTAAAAGTTATTGTTTGTTGTCGATATGTTTGATACTCCCTTTAAAATCGTGAAAGGAAGTCAGCGAGGAAACGACTACGGGGGTTTGTTAAAAATTGAAAGGGGTAGCGCGAAGCACGATCTGTGTCGCCGCTATCGTAAATATGAAAAGCGAATCGGATGAGCCAAAACTGGGTTTTCTTCTCTTTTTCTCTCTCTCTCTCTCTCTCTTACTCTCTCTTCCTTCGTCGCTTTTAAAAAATAACAGAAAAAAAGAAATACCAAAATTTTACGTAATCGTTTTTCAGTAAAATCGAGTATAGCAAGCCAGCTCGGTCAACCCGGTTTTTGCAAAGTTAAGAAAAGTTTTCATTTCCCAACGAAATGTATGTATGAAGGAGATTGCGGCAGGCAGAAAGTACTTTTGAAAGTCGCGTCTACTACCGCTGTTCCGTTCGTCTAGAGATGAATTTGCCATGTCCCATAATAAAACCAGTCCCTTTTATTATACAGGACGGTGGTCTCATCTCGAACTCACTCTTTATGTCCGTACAGGGTGTTTCTGATAAGCCTGGCATAAATTAAGGGAGATGTTTTTTAACTTCTTTGGGAAATCAATTTTCGAGTCGAAAATGTAGCTTCTACCAGAAGTGAGATGAGACTAGAAGTGAAGGGCTCTAGCATTAGTAGTAGATCCTGGCACTAGTGAACCAATTTGAGGATTTTATGCCGCTTCCCACGCGCCTACACTACTGAGAAAAAAATTGCTCGAGTTCCAAAAACATTTCCTACCCCCTTCCCCTCAACCTAAAGACGAGGAATCTAGTTCGACCATACCACCGCGAGCGTCTCACGTTTTGGAGGGAAAATTCAGAAACCGCTACTAGAGGGCCAACCGTTCTTGTGTTATCAAGAATATTCACTTTCGCCGAGTGAAGAATTTGGTTAGCTCAGTACTTCTGGTCTCATCTCACTTCTGCTTCTATCTATGACATTTGGTTTGTCCCAAGGGACACCGTTTTCGAGTTATGATTTGAGTGTTTTAGGGATGACCCCTTAATTAAATTAAAATTAAATTGTTTAAATCAGTTTCTCAATTAAATTTAAGGGGTCATCCATAAAACACTCCATACAATCATAACTCGAAAACAGTGACTATCCCTTGTGGCAATAAAAATGGAGATAGAATAGAAGTTACATTTCCGACTCAAAATTGATTTCCCAAAGAGCACCCCCCTTAATTTATGGCAGGCTTTCAGAAACACCCTGTATAACCTATCTTTGACGAATAAAGAGGAAGTGAAAGACACTTTTCTAGATTAGAAAGTCAATTTCCATTCAAATCCGGATGTTGATTTACATTTAGTTATAGATATGGGCGTGTGATAAGCTCAAATATTGACGTCAATGGATTGGAAGGTCAGATGTCCCTCACCTCTATAAATATCGAATTATTAGGAATTAAACTACCTCAATAATTAATTGATCCTTCACTAGCGTTTAATTAGGTTAATTTTAATGATTATATCAAATAACCGAATAATCTTAATTAATTTTACCGCGTACGAATTGGATTTATTTGGGATAATGGCAATCAATCATTTTCCAAAGGAATTTATTACATCATCAATTGTAACAGAAGCAACTTATTATTTGGGTATTTGGGTTGTTTTTATATAAAATTCTTAATATACCTTTAAATGAATATAAAAATATTACAAAAAAATTAAAATTTAGAGTGAAAGTTGAAAGCAGGCGATGTATCGTATCAGAAGTATATAATACTTCTCTTTGAGAGAAGTGTACCATCCACAAAGCCGGAGGGTAATTGTAACACGATTCTTCCCAAAATCATTTTACATTTGGAGTGCACAAGGTTACTAAACCGAATCACATACGCGATAAATACTTCTCTCATCATTGCTCTATTAGACATTAACTATTTGCCAAGGCGCATGCGCTTGTGCGTTTTTGTCCCACGTCAAGACAATCAAGGTTTGTGGGTTGATTGCTGAGGATTTAGTACCAAATAGTTATGGAATTCACCCATCTGAACTTAGTTTGATGAGCGGGAGAGCAAACAAAAAGGGGCAAAAGCCTGGGAAGAATCATGTTATATAACTAAAGTATTGAGAGGATACAGAGTGTCATCCTTCTTCTATTATCCCCTTCTGATAGTATGCATTTTTAAATATCGACCAGAAAGTTCCGTACATTTCTAGGAAGTGATGATGCTTGTATCCTGAGTCCAGACAAAACGGACAAACCACCCATGCACCAGCCATTTGATATACGGAAAACGATACACAAAGCATTAATATAAATAATCTAGGTGTATCTTCAGAAATTCGTAAACCGCAGCTGTTAACTGGAGTAATGATGTTCAAAGTTTCATTTCAATTGGTCGATAAAGTTCTTAGTTGTTACTGACACAAAGGCATTGGGACGTAGATGCGTGTTTTTATATAGGGTGTTTCAAAAACGGTGATAGGACTGAACTACAGAGATACCGTTTACAAGTTATGATAAGAGTGTTTTATGGATGACCCCTTCTTCCCTTAATTAAATTAGCATTGACTTTCGGTTTTTTAGTGAAATCTAAGGGATCATCCGTGAAACACTCCGATCATAAACATTGGCTCTTTGGGCAAAATGTCATTGAACATTTTTGACTCAAAATATCCATATATCCCACTGTACTTCGTTACTACCACCCTTTTAAGAGCACCCTGTATAATGAGAACTGCCCGTTAATAATACTTTTGTCAAAAACATAATTAAAATTAAAAGACTGTCTTACTTTCTTAATGAAACCATAAAGCAAATCGAAAAATCGTCTGCTGACATCTTACTTAATGCTTTTAAAACGGAACCAGCCCCACTTCCTCCCAACATCTATTAAGAGAATGGTGTCAAAATTAAGGGTATCAAGTCTAGTTGCGTGTCTTTACTCTCCCATTCATATTTAAATCGCATTGTTTAGTAATGAACAGTTTAAAATAATAATGAGAGAAAGTGGATAATGGTGACGCTATAGTGTCGCGTTAACGATTTTGACCGTAGTCATATAGATCACCTTTTTATTGTAAATATTTAATTTTTAATTTCAGGAATACATACAGTTAATTGGAATAATTGTGTATAGCTATTTTCTCAACATATACAGGCGGATTTTGTTGGAAGAGTTAGCTATACTAATTATTATGTATGACGTATAATTTATCTCGCTGCCCACTTGTACCTGACATCACGTTGCTACCAGCCAATGAAATCACCCAGTTAGAAAGACGTCAGAATTATGAGACGTCACGGATAGTAAGTTCTCAACCCCAGCCCACAAAACCCGCGTAGAAATTAACATGATATATATATATATATATATGTATATATGGGGACGCAATGATTCCAAGTAGCTGTGTGTATTCTTGGTTATTTATATTGCATGGAAAACCTTTTAAAATGATTTAAAAACCATACGTTTCGACCTTGAGTATAAAGAGACTGAGAGGTAATGAAATTCAGTGTATGGAAAACAGTTACGAAAAACACGCACGTGGTTATTAGACACACGTTCTGAAGTTTAGTCGTTTTGTGTTGATTTTAAAAGGCTTCCATACTTAACTGACATAAACGCTTTGAATTTATTTTATAAACTATATAGTAAACAAGATTACAAGATTAGTTTCTGCTATGTTAATCGGAGCAGTTCTTAGGTGGGGTCGTTTTAGAGTGTGTCGTTTTTAGTTCACATATTTTAATTTTTCAATTGAAGCACAGATTACTCGGATTTATTGAAATAAAACTACTTGTTATTTCCAAATTTCAATTTTGAATTTCAGGATTAAATAAAAAAACGACAACAAACTCTTTGTGAAAACCGGGAAATGTTATGATAGTTAAAAATCAAAATGCGTAAGATATTAGTTTTGAGGATTATTTCTAAATCAGCATTAAGTGATTAGCACTCTATTGTTGAAAGTACTAAAATGATTACACGCAATCCAAGCTTCGTCTATCATCTTTACCTACCTGGAAAATTATGAATATATTATTCTTCTTGAGTTTATGCGACTTACCTTAGGGGTCACAGGGGTCATCAAAACTATTAAACTACTAATAAATCTAAAAATATTCCACTGTTTGTTATGAAATTTATATTTCTAGATATGGAAGTAATAAGAGAACTTTTGATTTTAAAATCGTAGATGTTTGACCTTGGGGTCACAGGGGGTCAGAAAAACTATTAAAACACCTAAAATTAAAAATAAGAAACTTTGATATTTAAAACCTACCACGTTATAAGCCTATATAGTAGGTCTAAAAATTCATAGAAAATAAAAAGTAGTTAAAAAAGATACGAGAATTTAGGACTAAAAAAAGCTTCACTATTTTTTATTGCCCATAATTTGCTTAAGAATATAATGGGTATGGTATCAGGCAAATGTCATTTTTTTTGTTTTGTTTTTTCAATATTTTTTATAACAAAAATTGTTTTTTTTTTTTTTTAAATCACATTTTCTTTAAACACATACTTTTTTCATATTTACCCTGTTACCAAAAATACGCGGGAGGGTGTGGGAAGGACTCGAAAAAACATAACGTAAAAGCTCACCACAAAAACAAAAAACATTTTTTTTAGAACCGACGACATAAACAATTTTAATTAAAAATTATCGTTGTATTTTTTGGGAGAGGGGGGGGGGCAAAAAATAAAATAAAATGATAAATAAGAAATAAAACGTCGATTTAAAGTTTTTCTTTTAGTTTTGGTTTTGTTTTGTTTGTTTTTGTCGTCATTTTTTAATTAATTCAAAATACAATTGACATTTTAGATATCTTTTTTTCCCAACTTTTTATGTTTTTTTTTCTTAAATAAACTCACATATTTCGCCGGACTTTTTTTTCCATAGTTTTGCATAGGAATGTTAACAATTCAATGCGCCGAACACCCGATATATTGTTTTTTATAACTAAATAATATACACTGAAAAAAAGACCCAGAACATATTTTTTTTTATACAGGTCCCTTAATGAAAATTGGACTTTTTTTATACAATATGCATTATATTGTTGAGAAGAAAAAAAATATAAATTTTAACCCCTTTGATAATGTAATTAGTGATCACAATAATTTTCTCTCTGCGCGAAAATTGTTTTATTTTTTTTTTTAATTGTTTTTAATTTTTTTTTAAATGGAGGAAATTTTTTTGATATATCTTTGACACTAGTTAATTCTCGTAATACATTTTTAAATATATATAGTTTTTTAATTACAAGTTCATTAAGGATTTAAGTTAGTTACGCTTTATGATTGGAAGTGAACCAAGCAGCTTTAATATTAAATCGAGAATGACAAAAAATCGCTCAATAAATAAAAATGTTATTAATTAAATTTTAAATATTTTAATTTTTAATTGAAAATATGGTTTTTCGAAGATCATGTGATGAATTGGACTAGCTAGTACGCTTAAGTTAGATGCCACTAATACTATGAGATAAAATCATTGAATGAAAAACAAAATTTCCGTGAAGTACCTTTACCTTAAAATTTAAATAAATTTTTTAAAGTATTTCAATTTCAAATTTTTAATAGAAAAAATATTGAATTGAAAATTCATTTTCTAATTCTCTTAGTTTTTAGAGGATTTTTCCATTCTTGATTTCGTATTAAAGCCCTAATTCATTCCAACCACCTTAAACGCAAACTTAACAACGCAACCCTTCACGAAAACGCGTTATCTTGTTTAAAGATTTTATTATCATAACGTACGGTCAAATATTAACATTTTTTTAATAATTCAAAAAATGATCGGATAAACGTTTTTCTCAAGTTTTTTTGTCGCTTTTAAGGGAAAAATTCTTATATTTTCTAGAAGCTAAATTTGCAATATTTTTAATATATAATTAGTGTTTAATTACTAGATTAAAAACTGGGGAAAGGATATTATAGGTATTTTGTGACACGTCTTATATATATCATAATACGCAAAACAGAAATTATGGGGAAAAAAATAAGAGTTAAAAATTACACTAGGAAAAAATTTACAGATCATTTTAAGTTTAACCGTTTTTTTCACCGAATTTTTTGAACAAAAAATATATTTTTCTTTTCTTTTCGTAATTCATTTATTTTCTTTCAACATTTATCAACATCCTTTTGCTCTTGAACTCTTCTTCGCTCTTAACTCTTTCTTTAATCTTAAGAAAGATTTCTTCCCACTTAAATATATTTATCTTTAAAAGGAGCTAAAGATTGTCTATTGTGATAATAATTATCGATTTGTTTTGTTTAGTACTATTTCGGTCGCTTAACGTGTTTTTAATTATACGTTTTTATTCTTCTTGGAGAGTTAAATATTAACTATTATTTAATATCAGGGTAATTTCATTTGATTTTAAATATCCGTTAGGGTTTGGTTTTTTTTTTCTTATGGGATCAATTTATACTTTTAATCTTTTTTTTTCTTTAAATCTCAAAAAAACATCACAAAATAATAATAATATACAAAGTACCCAAAAACATTTCTGGATCAGGGAAATTGTGGGGTATATATATACCCATTTTTAACTACTCTTGTTAAAAATTTGCCGCCGGGATTGTTTTTTTTTTTAATTAAGTTTTAATTGGACTTTAAAAAAAGAAATCGAAGAAAAAAAATAATTTTTGGTTGCAATTTTTTTTTTGTTTTAAAAAATGAAGACCCAAAAATAATTCACCGGCATTCTACGGGAGGGGCGAAACACTTCCGTAATGATTTACTTTTTTTTTTGGTGTTATGTTGTTATGGAAAATTTGTAACTTTTTTTCTCATAATTTTCGCTACAACAATATACAGACTTTTTATTTTTTTAATAAATTCTCAATATTGAAGATTTTTTGTTTTAAGTCCGATAGTATTATTGTTCGTCAGTGTGTATAGTTCGTTCGTGTAAGGAATTTTAAAGGAGGGATGACACACGAAAGGGGGGAGTCCAGTTAATTTAATGACCGAAAAATCCTTTTAAAAATCTGAGATGGATTATCGTTTTTATATTTTACTTGTACAAGTTCCCCTTAGGGTAATGTAGATATATATTTTATTTCGTGTTAATCCCTTAATCATTTCCTTCCGGTTCGACGTGTTCCGTTTCGAGTCGTTTTAAGGGGTTAATGGGATATTTTAAAGGGATAGTCGTATGGAGGATGACTGGGAGGGTAATCTCGTATTACCTGCAGTTGAGCCATCCACAGGCGCAACCGCCGTACTTGTTGGCGACGTTTGTACTGGTAGCGGCGCAATACCCGGTGGTCGTGGGCATATAAGGAGTATAGAAGATGGCTCCGTTCAGGACGAACCTTCCTGTTCCGGTGAGAAGAGCGGCGGCTTGTGGACTAAAAGGTTTCGGAGGGTCTTGGGGCCGGACCGATAACAGCCTCTGTTGATGGTCGTTGTAGTAGACGTGGAAGGCGTAGTCTTGTATTAGTCGCAGTGTCTGTCTTCTTTCGTGTCCCATCAGACAGATGGTGGACTCGTTAACGACGTTGTATAAAGTGGCCAGGTACTCGCAGACGAGCTCGGCGTCCTCTTGGAAGTGATTCTTCAGGTATCCTTCGAGCTTCTGCTTTTGCTGCTGAGGGTCGCCAAAATCGATGAAGAAACGAGAACACATGTAGCGTTCTAAGTGTTTGATTTGGGCCGGTTTAGCGGGCTGGTACCCTTTGACGAGCAAATGGCAGTACTTGAGAAGTCCACCGCCGCGAATTTCTTCCGGTCGGCGCGTCGAGATCAGCTTTTCTTCCAAGTGATAGAGGGCTTCGGTGAAGTCGCCGTACACGCTTTCGCCAACCACCGTCGGGTAGAAGTGTTCCGTCGGTTCGGGCACTTGCCCGGCGCAACCGTAAAACGTCAACAGAGAGTCCAAAATTATTTGGAACGAATCGACGCTGAACTCAAACTGTCTTCGCATTGTGTCGACAAACTTGAGTTCTACGTTGCGGCCGTGGTTGTTGCTGAGCGAGATCAAGGACCAACGATCGCCGTTGGGATGGTGCAGAGACGGCGTCCCTTTGGCTGGGTCGCGCGGAGGAACCTTGACCATCTTGTGGACGTACGCCTCTTTCAGGATGCCACCACCGATACGCTTTTTGCACACGCCTTCCGGCATGAAGTCCAAGAGCGAGTCGAGGACGGCCGTCTTGACCTTGTCGAAGGCCCGAGGCCCCGATAAATCCACCGAAAAGATAACGTCAAGGTCGTTGTAAGGCGTGCTCTCCGACGACAAAATGCTGTTGGCGGCACCTCCGTTCAATCGAATGTCGCGGACGCGGATAGAGTCATTTTCCAACCTCGTTCGAACCACGCGAACCAAATCTTTGAGCTTGACTTCCAACGTCGGGAAGTTACCGCGACCATGAACGGGTACGACTTCCTCCAAAACAGCTTCCAGTTTCGTGACTTGTTCGTAAGTCAATTGGGCGAAACGGTTTGGTGAGTTTTCTGGCGCCGTTAAACTCTCTTCGAAACATTCTGGACTGCTGTCTCCGGCCACTCCGGTCGAACTAGATGGATAATGGCGCGATTTTTGCGAGCGAGCGTTGTTCCTGAGCTGAGGAACGATCTTTCCCGCACCTGCCCCGGTGCGAGCACGAGGTTCCGGCGACGCCGAACGCGACGAGACCACCGAAGACGAAGGGGAAGATGGTGACGAAGGTGTAGACGACGATGACGATGAAGATGACGTCGCGCAGTCCGTCAAGGAACCACGTGAGGAGCGCATTCTTGAGCTTTTCGATATTATTTCGTCCTGCAAGTAAAATGAAAGCGAAGAATTAGAGAAGATTCGTTAGAATCAAAAGTCTAAACTACAACTACATCGTTCGAACTATTTATTACGTTGCTATGACGCAAAAGATCTTAGCTCGAAGGGGGCTTGTCTATGGAAAAATACACTGACACCAATCAACCGTAACTTTTACTACCCTTGCCTCTTTATTTTGGCATAAACCCAAGAATTTAGAACCAAAGTACACCCCCGTTAAATATACAATCACGAAACTAAAAGTGAAATACCTAACCACCAATTTTAATAGATTTACCGCTTAAACAATTTGTTTCCGAGAAGCGATTGAGGCGAGCTTGTGTTTGTTACGGTCCATTTGAGGAAGTGGGAATAAAGTTGAATTACCTAGTAACGATATACGTCTAGGGACCAAAATTCCCGCGCCTTCTAAATTTACTCAGCTTAACTTATATAAACCCTTTATGTACAGCATACGGCTTCGATATCATCGAAGGTATTTGTTTTGGAAAGAGTTATACGCGTCATACGAGATGAATATAAAACAATATTGCTCGTTTAACTACACGAGCTTAACTCGTGAACCAATTTTATTGACCCAAAATTAATTTAATCCGAAGTTATAATGAAACCAACTTTTTCCCCCACTATAACTTTGTCAGAAGTCGAAGCAGAAGAGAGAATGGTGGTTGACCAATGACATCCGGTGTGTGAATCCAAAGACGCTATATATGACTTCAAACAATACGGACTGGTAACTTCCTTAGATTCCCATAGGGGATGTTTCGGCTTAAAGATATTTCAAGCAACAATTTTGCTCTCCCCAAAGGTCTATTACTTGAAAAGATCTGACTGCATACTCAAGACCAGTCTGAAGAATAAGAATATTTTTTGACTAGTCCTTAGGACCAGTGACTCCTAGTGTCTAAAATAATACACTGGTCCTTGCAATTGTCCACTTGCATTGCGTTAAAAACGTTTCACGAAATACATCCATTCAATATTTCTTTTAAACACTATTTCTTGAAGTCGAAATTCCATTTGCATATTATCTATTATCTATTCCACAGATTCAATTTAGCAAAACAGCATTGTTGAGATAATGAATAGCTCTTTATAATTTTTAGTTTTTAACTTCAGGTTAATCTATTTCAGGTGTATATTTCTTGTAAGGGGAACGCGACGACACTACCTAGGGAACGGAACTAGCTCAGTTTAACAACACCATCAACAACAAAAAAATAACTTTTATAAATTGCTTCTAAAAACTCGGTCAGACATTGCACTCGTAAAACGAAAACAATAGCCGTACGTACGTTTAAGTCAAGCTATTGTCTTCAATCATCCGCCCCCTCACCTGGTCATCTTACAGGGACTATATTATTATTAATTATTTACTGATTAACCTGTCGCGCATCTTATGATCACGATATTAAATACGTGAAACTTTGCTTTAAACAAATTTAACAAAGCACAACGAAACTGTAGACAGAAAGGTTATTAAGCTTTGAAAGTAGAGTTCAACAACTGCAGATATATTAAAACCAGTCTAGAGCATATCACGATTTAATTAATAAGGTGTTCATTGTTTATAACGTAAATAACAAGGGTGATAATTAGAGGTACAATTTCGACTATTTTATTATTGAAGTTTCGCAGTGAATAATTTAAATTTTATGTAGAATTTCTTAGGGAGACAAGAGATAAGCTCCAATTAAAAATTCCCGTTCTTAATTAAACATTCTTTAATGTTTAACACTTTACCATTTAATTTTCTGCACAGATCATATATGCAAATTTAAACCCTTAAAAGACTAGTTCAACTCGGACGGATTAAACGCGGTGAACCAAAATTTTGATCATGAAGCAAATTGCCTCATTAAACACAGACTATTTTTAGGAGCGTTTAGACTCCCTTTATTAGCGAGTGGTTTAGCTAAACTTCTAGTTTTATTTGGCTACCCTAGCAGCAAGAAGCTACTGTCAATGCATCCTCAAATAACTAAAACACCCTGTATATCCCTTTTCGTTTAACGACTCAATTTAGAGGCAGACTATTAAAAGTTTGTGCACTACTTTGAAAAATGAAAGTGCTAACCTATATCAAGGTTTTAAATTTTAACGGTCTATAATAAAGGTGCTTAAAAGTTAACCTTAATGTTTTAGAAGAAAACCCTTCAGTAAAAACACTTTTAAGTATACCATAAGTTTATAAGATATGTTCCTTAAGTATGACACCACCTATTCTTCGTAATGCTACAGACTTACAGCTCGAGCTAGTTCGAGAACGACAAGCGAGAATTGACTATAGTACACTCTGCTTTGCAGTGCAGTTCATCTTCCTATTTAGTCGGTACTCACCAGGCGTCGCTGTACCAGAATCTATGACCTACGTCACTTCATGACAAGCTCCAGTTTGTAACCAGTGACAAACTTATGGAACACATCTTATGAACTTCCGCGTATAGTTTAATCGAAACCGATCAATAGTCATATTGCAACAACGCGCACTTTACACTAAACGAAAACAGAACGACCATTGTTTTTTATGTAGTCATGTTAAGCTAATTTGTTATTTAAATGGGTTTCTTTTACGTCACTAAAATGTAGTACAATACAAGTACAACAAAATATAATGACACTTTTTGGCCAAGGTAATCTCTGTACCTTCTACAATAATGGTATTAAACAACGTAACCGCGTAATCTGTGTGATTAGCTGCTTTCTTATGACACTATTAAAAAGAAAGAAAAACTGTTTTATCCTCCGCTTTCGTTAGTTTGCTAATGGGTTTAATTGCAAAGTTGTACAAACAGACTTTCGTAAGTTTATTTAAAATTCAAGAAACAAATTGAAAACTTTACTTTTAAACGAAAGATTAGAATTGAAATTTTCATTGTGTTTAAATCATTTGTTACCGCTGAAAATGATACCATCGATATCCAATAATTCTCAAATTCGTAAGAGGCAATTAAGTATTAGATTAAAATTAAACCCCGGGTCCCTGGACACTGACATTATCCCCTGTTAAGCAAGCAAGGCTAGATTTCAACAATAAATTCACTGGCAACCTTGCTTGACTAATGTAGATGGAGTATTCCAGTCGTAATGTCTGCAGTCATTAATGGTTTGTTAATTGAAAGATATAGTTAATTACCCTAACAAACTTGGGAAATATTAGTTACCGACTACAGCATTTTAAGAAAAAATTTAATATCTGGTGCTTCAGTTATTCAATTTTGTTCTTAGGTTTCTAGTTTTTGTCAACTATCACATTTTACTAATTTGTAACCAATCATTCAATTTTGTTCTCTTGTTTCCAGTATTTGTCCACAAAGACATTATTTTATTAATTAGTTAGTAACAAATTCTAGCATGCTCAGTAGTACTTAATGAATGACTTATCCCAATCTTTCCTTAATAAATAAGATTACGTAAAAAACGGTGTTTCACCTCTAGACCCTTATTGGCTACAACCCAAATAGAATGACACGTGCTTATTGGGAGATGAGAGCGAGAGTGAGAGCGAGAGTGAGAGCGAGAGAGAAAAAGGTCTAACACTAAACCTAGAAAGAGTACTGTGACGTAGTATAATTCTTTATAGACTACAGTCTAGCGAGTCTTCGACCGGGGTTTCTGGTCGTTACTGCCGCCAACTAGTCGCGGACTGACGCGTCTACTTGTTTTTTAGAAAAGTCCCTTACCACCACCACCGCCTGTTATTACGTCTACCCTGAACATCTAGATATAACTGGCATGCCAAGACCAGAAGGGGATAATAGAAGAAGGATGACACTTTGTATCATCTTAATACTTCAGTAATGTAACATAACTCTTCCCAGGCTCACGGACCCTTTTTGTTTACTCCCCTGCTCATCAAACTAAGTTCAGAGATGGGCATTGCACCGTGGTAGGGTGAATTCTATAACTGTTTGGTATTTACTAAATCCCCAGCAATCAACCGACAAACCTTGATTGTCTTGACGTGGGACAAAAATGCACAAGCGCATGCGCCTTGGCAAATACTTAAGCGCTAATAGAGTAGTGACGAGGGAATTATTTATCGCGTATGTGATTCGGTTTAGTAACTTTTAATTGCTCCAAATGTAATGTAATAATGTTGGGAAGAATCACGTTACAATTACCCCGTTTTGTGCTCGTACACTTCTCTCGAAGAGCAGTGTTATGTACTTCTGCCAAGAATTTTTTTATATGAAGCTAAAGCCAAGGTTGAAGGTTGGGATATTCTTTTAACAGAATTTTTAAAATAATGTCTTTAACAGACTAAAGAACTCTTTCTAATCATAGCTTGAAAATCTATTTAATTTTTTTTTACTAATTCATTTATTACTCATTTCAAGAAAAGAATTTCAATTATTTATCTTTTGCAAAATTGCCAAGTTATACTGTATAATTATAAGTGTAATTAAACGTTTATCTTGGGGTTGAAATTACCACACGAAACTAAAGGTGTATTTAAAAAAGAATTAAGCTTAACGTTAAAATTCTAATTTTCTTTTTATTTTTTTGAAATGATAATTTTGCCCTCGTTTTTAATTGTATAAAGGGTTGAAAAATAGGGATGGAAGTATAGTATGAACCCCGTTTTACTATACAGGGTGTTTTTGATAAGTCTGCCATAAATTAAGGGGGATGTACTTTGGGAAATTGATTTTGAGTCGAAAATGTAATTTCTATCTCCATTTTGCCACAAGGGACACTGTTTTCTAGTTAAGATTGGATGGAGTATTTTACGGACGGCCCCTTAAATTTAATTAAGAGACTGAAAGACAGTGATTTCTAATTTAATTAAGGGGTCATCCCTAAAACACTAGAATCATAACTGGGAAAACAGTGGCCCGGACGGCAAAATGTCACAGAAATTACATTTTTAACTCAAAATTGATTTCCCAAAGAACATCCCCCTTAATTTCTGCCAGACATATGAAACTGCAAGACAATGATTTCTAATTTAATTAAGGGGTCATCAATAAAACAGTCCCCTTGGGACAAAATTCCATAGAAATAACATTTTCCAGGGGCGTGCCAACGTTTTTACTGGAGCGGGGGCAAAATCCCACACTGGTAGAGAAAGTTGTGTAAAAGATTTTGCACTTGTGTAAACAACTTTGAGCCACCTTAACCTCTTTCCAAACTCATACAAGAGCAAAAATTATTTTGCAGTACTTCAATGTTGTTCAGCACTCATCAATGAAAGGCTATACAGTATCTCGCACGCACTATAAAGTTACGAAGAGGTCCGCATGAACCTGAGAATTAATGCCTGACCATTTCAATACTCGTGGGATACAGTGGCCACGATTCTATAAGGTGCCATTTCTAGTTTAGCATACATTTTTCTCTTTTCGTAAATCGTAGAAAATAGTAAAAACGCAAAGAAAAAATGTCTTTAGCCTACCTATTCTTTCTCAAAGTTATACAATAATTTGAAGCGCTGTGTAGAAAACCGTGGTTGCTATAGCTATTATGTCTATACATGTATGTGTAAAACACAAACTGGTGGAAGTCAGGAACGATATATTCTCGAGACTATCAAACAATGCAAAATTCTTCATTTTCAGGGCTAGTTTAAAAATGATTCTTCATTTCTACAAACTCTTAAGATAAGTTTCACAATTCCATTTACAACCCGAGCTTTATACTGAACTTCAAATCGGTCCTCGAGCGACGATTTTTGAACTATCAAAGCTGTCACTTTTACCAATCCCCTTTACGATTGCAATATTTATGGAATCTATTCGCATGCATCACACTAAATAACTGGGCATAAGCGCAAAACTCCATTGGTTATTACTAGGGATGAACCGGTACCGATACCATATCGGTAATGGCACCGATACTCGGGGTTTCCCGATAGTATCGGATCGGTTGGTTCGATACCGATACTAAACCGATACTCGTTTAAAATGCGTTATATGGCGCTACATGACATTTTTAGGTCTTTTAGTAACGTAATGATGGTGATAATATCTCATTTCTATGAATTTCAATCGTGACGAGTTCTCATTTATATAAAAAGTACCTGAATTCAGTTTATCTAACAACTAATAAGCGAAAATCTTTCTTAGTACGCGCCTACTACTCTAGGGATGAACCGATACCATATCGGTATCGGTTGAAGTATCGAGTTTTGGATCATGGTGAGTAAATATCGGCATCGATCGGTATCGGTTCATGTTTGTACCGGTATCAATCGGTATCGGGTTAAGCCTGGTATCGGCCATCTCTAGTTATTACTTAACTACACGGAACAAAAATTGAAGAGCTTCAAATAATTTATTTATAAATATTACGAACATGTTAATGATTAAGACCTGTATTTCTTAATCACTTACAAAAGCTGACTTCCCCTCACAACAATTGTACAGTGGGTAATGAAAATTTCACTTTCAATGAAATTTTTTACAATTTAGACTCAGTCACCAGAGCGGGGGCGGTGCCCCCGCTGGAAAATTAGAGCGGGGGCCTTTGCCCCCGCTGCCCCCGTGGTTGGCACGCCCCTGACATTTTCTACTAAAAATTGAGGCACACTATATATTCAAATATACTAGTCCAATGCTTTACGTTATACCACGCATCAGCTGATATCTATAAATATAACGGCTATATAAATATAAATAAATATATATTATCGGTTACGTAAATATTGAAATATTGCAATTGTATAAGAACCCATCAATAAGACATTTTCAACCGTGTTACCTTAAAAAATGTGTTTATGCAAAATAGTTCCCTGTAACTGTTTTTATTTTGAAAACGAAAAATCATGCAAACACTTAAGAAAATACACAAAAACCTATATTAATAAATAAATAAAATAAAAAGTGTGCTTTGATTAGATAAATATTGCAATATTCAGTTTAGCGGAGAATATTTAAACACACAGAATAGTAAATAATCGTAACGCGTAGTGCAAGGTGTCGGACAGCTAAATTATTTGGTTTAGAAACACATTGTATAATTGAAAAACACTCATAGCTATTAAATTTTTATCCCACTCACAAATTGCAATTCTTATTGGTAGAAATTTTAGCTCGTGTCCGACACCTCGTCTTTTAACTTCTTTTGATTTGCTAAGTTACGAATGAAGCCTAAATAGTTAGCTTATCTTGAATAAAGTTCCTTAGAAACGATATGTAGGTCAAGTTCAAGGGTCCAATTCTACACTACCGCATTACGTCAACGATAACTTATCTATCAAGCGAAAAATTAGTAATTAAACCTTATAAGAGTTTTAATTCGCTTAGCTTAAATTAATTTTAGCCTATAAAGATAAATTCAGGCTTAGGGTCATACCGTTCTACTTGTTTAGAGGCCTAATTAATTAGGTCAAACAGTCCGAAACACCTTTATCTTAAAAAACCAGAACTTCATATCGTTATTAACAACGAAGCAATTTAATTAATTAAAAATTCACTTTTTTTCCTACAAATGCAGGGCTTTCATTAGGTCCCTAAAAGTCCCTATTTCATTTCAAGCTCCTTAATCTACCCTAAAATTGGTATTTGATAAATGCAGGGCTCCCAAGATGTCCCTAAAAGTCCATATTTCCCTGCACGGTCCTTAATCTACCCTAAAAACAGTATTTGGTCCTCAATTCACCCTATTTTCAGGAAAAAAACCCGCAGGAAAAAGCATTTATTTAGTACTTAGTCAAGGGGATATATCTGGAGCAACTGTTTCAGTAAAGAAGTAACCAAAACTAGTCAGTTTAAGTAAAAGAAAGTCCGAAATAACTAGCCGTTTTAATGAAAATCAAAAACAGAGTGATATAATGTTCGTACCTTCACTTAATACTTAAAAATGTGTGAGCTTAAGAGATTTTAATATGTTAAATAAGCCATTTTCTTAATTACCAGTGGTCCCTTATTGGTTCCCACTTTCTAACAAAATTTCAATCTCTATTTTACCCTATTTTCTATTGTGAAAAGTCCCTTTTTTCCCTTACATATGTTTGAGATATTGGTGGAAATGACTTTAAACGAGGGACTAACCACTCTTATATTCTCTGTACACTCAGTGCAGATTACGTGTAATCATTGTAGTGCTCACCGTAATGGGTAGACTTTCAAAGAATACACAATCCTTTAACTACATACAAAGATAACGTGCGTGTAAATCCATTATTCATGCCGAGTGTCCAGGCCCTCGACTTAGTAGTTAATTAAACCAAATTCACACCTGTTACTTGGCCCTTAATTTTAAACCTTATACAAAAACGCACCAATTTACGTATACTTTAAATCATTAAACATTTTATACCTTTTCCCAAAAAAATAAAAACCCAAACCCATAAAATTAAACGTAATATTAAGACTTAACGCTAAAATAGCTAAATTAAACCCCCAATTTCACGCCTCCCCAAATTGCCATATAATACATACTAATTTACTATCTAACATTTTATATAAACGGAAAAACTAAAAAATAAAAAAAAATTCACGCCACTCTACGTATGTGTTAGCATAAATACACCTACATTTAATTTATACGAAACCATATTAAATAATCAGAAAACTCATTGAAAAGAAAGAAAAAAATAAAACCCAACCTCTACATCTAAAAAAAAAATAAAAATAAACCGTAACCAACTTAAACAGTTATAATAAACAAAATAATATATAATAAATGATAAAAAAGTCATATTTACTCTTTGAAAGTTTAAATTCATGATGAATCGGTTACTTCGTGTAATCCTACGCGATTTTTTAAATCTTCACTTGAAAAAAATGACGATCAGCGGATAATATTTTTATAAAAAAAATAATTTATAATTTGGCACTTTTTTTATACGTAAAATATAAATTCCAGTTCCTTTATTTTTTCGAGTTCGAACTAAAATAGAACTTTCCCCGCACTTAGCCTATTACGAAATCCGTCCGCGAATCCATTTTTAATATAATTTAATTATAATCCCCGTACCGTATTTAAATTTTAACTTAATTTCAATATCGAGAAATTGAAGAATGAACGATGATAACTCCTCGATGGGGGTGAAGAAAGATAACAGGCTTCGATTCGGCAGCGGCGGGTTATTCTCGACTAAACAGCTGTTCGCTCGCTTCGAAGCTAATCCAATATGAAAGGTCCAAAAATTCGCGCACTCACTCTCGGTGTACTGTACTGTCCGCCCCGGAAAAATCGAAAAAACAAGGAGTATTATTGTTTCTCCGGTCCTTTGGATTCGCAATCGGTATTAATACGCGAGAAGCGCAAAATACTCAAACGTCTTTCACTCTTAGCGGCCGCAGTTCGACTGAATTTCAGTGAGAGCAAAATTCGAGAGGTAGCTAGCTAGCTAAACTACTTTCCTAGTCGCGGCGCTAGCTCCCTTGGTATAGTAAAAAAAAAAAAAAAAAAAAAAAACGTGAAATCGTTAAAAAAGAAAGTTACTTAGGCATTTTTTTCTTTCTTTTTTAACACAATCTATCCAGTAGAACGACTGACTCTTCTACTAGACTATTAGTAGTACCAGAGGTTGATAATACCTCTCGTTTGAAGGAAGTGTTCATCTAAGGACGAGATTATATCTCTTTATGAGTTCTCTTATTTAACTCCTTTGTTCTTAGTTCATTTTTAATTATTACACGGCTTATTAATTAGTGGAGAAAATCCAGGTGAAAGAGATTTTACGTCTCCCGGTGGGTTGCGACTACGAGAGATAGCTTTTTGAACTGATTCAAACTGAATTGAAAGAGTTTTCTTATTTAATTCCCCTCGTTCTTAGTTCCTTTTTAATTATCACAAGGCTTATAATTAGTGGAGGATTTTTTTTTTTAATTAAAACTTCCAGGCTGGTAAAAGGGGTTTCCGTCTCCTCCCGGTGTTGCGAGAGTTAACTTTTTGAACTGATTCAAACTGAATTAAAAGAGTTTTCTTATTTAATTCCCTCGTTCTTACTTATTTTTTAATTACTACAAGGCTTATTAATTAGTGGAGGCAATTTTTTTTTTCATTAAAACCTCCAGGTAAAAGGGCTTTTCCATCTCCCGATGTCGCGAGAGTTAGATTTTTGAACTGATTCAAACTGAATTAAAAGAGTTCTCTTATTAAATTCCCTTGTTCTTAGTTCGTTTTAATTACTACGAGGCTTATGAATAAGTGGAGGCAATTTTTTTTTCATTAAACCGGCCAGATAAAAGGGGTTTTCAGTCTCCTTTGTTGCTAGAGTTAGATTTTTTGAACTGATTCAAACTGAACTCAAAGATGTTTTAAAAAACAACATTGCAATGTAGATCATGGAGAGTGATTTTCTCTATTGCCTAATCTTTCGAATGGAATTGTGGGAAGAAAATGGTTAGTTAAAGCTGAAAGAGAAAGATTTTTCGAACCTTTTAATTAAAACTCGTTAAACATTTACAGTTATTAATTGTTAAATTAGTTTAATAATTGGGTCCAATGTCAAATAATTTCAGCAGGCTGTTGAAGAATAGATATACTCTTTTCAAATGATTAAGACTGAATATTGATGAGTATGTGAACAACAAAGACGCTAAAGTGGGCTTCAACGTCCCCAGTCCGTATTGTTTGAAGCCCACGAAACTTCAGATTGCATCCTCGTCCTCATGTAACGTTACATACCTAAATCATAGGCTAGAAAACAGAGTGGTACACTTCTACATTATCCCCTTTTAAAATGTTAAAATGCCCGCCAGGTTTTTCGGGAAAATTCTAGGCCAAATTAAATTCCTGTTAGTGTATATGCCATTCCGTTTGTTGCGTTACGTTATACCTCCACCGCCCCCCTTCCTGGCATATATTTACCACCCCTTCTGTATCTATGCTCTACACTATCTACAAACGACACCACTAACTGAGATAAGGGTTTCCTTTAATTTTTCGCCCATCATTTAAACGTAGGCTCCCCCTATTAACCGTTTCTGCAATTTCTTTTTCTTACGTACGGTATTATTATGTTTTTCTTCAATTTCTTTCACTTCAAACAGTTGTAGTTTTGCCCAAGTGCTTTTGTTATAGAATTTTGTTTATTATACTAAAGAATAATTCGTCATTCGAGTCATTGAAGAGAATATTAGGTGATGTTTTATTATTGATAAGCTGCAATTTATAATTTTTTTAAGAATATGTTGATTTAAGTGATAGCTTATGTTCATAAGATATGTTCCATAAGTTTGTCACTGGTTACAAACTGGAGCTTTTCATGAAGTGACGTAGGTCATAGATTCGAGGTAAAGCGACGCCTGGTGAGGCGCTGTCAAAGGCTTAGTACGAACTAAATAGGACCTAGATGGACTGCAAAACCGAGTGTAGTCAATTCTCGCTTGTCGTTCTCGAACTAGCTCGAGTTGTAAGTCTATAGCATTACGAAGTATAGGTAGTGTCTTACTTATGGAGCATATCTTATAATAAAACGACGAACGTTGGAACCTTTAGTGAAGAACACGAGGCATTATGATTGGTTCGGTTCAGTTTTTGCCTCGCGGTTATCGGCAAACGAGACAGGTAAAATAAATGACCTTCACCTCACGTCTAATTCGTTCATTATTATCATTTAGAAGCAAGTACAGGCGAGTAGCTTTGTTTATCTATACCCACTGTAGAGAAGCAAACGAACATGGTGTCATTATTGACGTGAAATAGTCGATTTTTTTGGTTTGCTAATGAAATTGGTCGCTTTTTCAATACATAAAGCTAATTCAAGAAGCGATATCTCATTTTCTAGGGAGAAGCTATAAGATGCCTATGTATTCGCACGCGACGTAATTTTCGTCATTCGCGTCGCGCTGACGTGAGTTTCCAAGAACCAATGAGATTCAGCTTGTAATTTAGAGGTGGGGATTAACTCCGGACCTACGTTTGGACTGGAGATAAAACTGGAAATGTGGCGAATTTATACCTTCTCTCCCTAGTAAACTAGATATCGCTTCTTGGCTAGTGGGAATCATTTTGAATACATTTTTTTAACGTATCTAGGCAGATTTTGTTTGAAGAGCCAGAATAGACTAATTATTATGTATGATAAATTTTACTTGGCAATTCATCTAACTCTCTGCGCCAAGCACCTTAAAATTGATGCGTTGCTACCAACCAATTAAATCACAGTCAGAAAGACGTCAAAATTATGAGGCGTGAATAAGTACTCGAGCTCCGCCCACAAAACCCGCATATAAATTAATTTTCATATGAGATATGGATGCGCGATGATTCCAATTAGCTGTATGTATTCCTGTCTTGGGGGAAGCCCTTTATTATACACGTGCATGCTAGTGACGTCACTACAAATTTAGACTGTGATAAGACGCCTCTTAAACTCTTTATTTTAAATGGTTTTATACCTCACCTCTATTGCTTATTTGGTTTTTGCGCGGTTATAAACGCCGTGTTAAAGAAGCCATATAATACGTTAAAACAAAACCAGGACGAGTGAAAGAGGGTGCTACACGCTTCCGGTGATGTTGAGAAAACCGGAAACGCGAGCCAGTTTATATTTTGGTTAATTGTTTCTATCAAATAATATTATATTTCTATTTAATTCCGAAGAAACATCGAAAAAGGGTTTTGTTCAAGGTCAGAAAAGTTGAGTCGGATAAGATGTGTTCCATAAGTTTGTCACTGGTTACAAACTGGAGCTTGTCATGAAGTGACGTAGGTCATAGATTCGAGGTAAAGCGACCCCTGTCTGGTGAGGCGCTGTCAAAGGCTTAGCACAGAATAAATAGGAAAATGGACTGCAAAATTAACCGAGTGTAGATATGTAATTCTCGCTTGTCGTTCTCGAACTAGCTCGAGCTGTAAGTCTCTAGCATTACGAAGTGTAGGAGTGTCATACTTATGGAACATATCTCTTAAACTTATGTTACACGCAATGTTAAACCTAATAGAGGTAAAACATTCATTTGATAAATAGTCATGAATTCATGTGTACGTGTAGTTTTAGTTTATATTTGAAACCGTCATAACGAAATTAAAAATTAATTATTTACGCGTTGTTTCGAATTAAACGAACGTTTCTTAACAACCTTATCCATTATGAACGAAAACAATCCAAGGCATTTTTCGCCCACTATCTCTTTGGATTAAATATTTAATGTATTTAATTCAGTCCAATCTAATTTTAGGAACTAAATATTCTACGTCTGGCTTTTCTCGCTTCTCGCTTCGCTTGGCCAAAAAGATACTCCCGAGAAGCGATATCTAGTTTACTAGGGAGAAGGTATAAGATGCCTAAGTATTCGCGCGCCATAGTCCCAGTCCCCCTTCCATAATACAAGGGGGGGACGTAAAAGGAGGCCGGGCTATTTCGCCTCTCCTCAGTCGGAAAATGCGTAATTTTTGTCATTCGCGTCGCGCTGACGTGAGTTTTTAACTTTTAAGAACCAATGAGATGCTGCTTGTAATATAGGGGTGGGGATTAACTCCGGACCTATGTTTGGACTGGAGATAAAGCTAGAAATGTGGCGAATTTATACCTTCTCCCTAGTAAACTAGATGTCGCTTCTTGATACTTCCAAAGAGCAAGCCAAAGCCAATGTAAGGAAGAAGAACCTCCGAAATAGACCAATTGAATGAATGAATGCTTTATTCGCTCTCTTTACAAAGATCCCTTATAGATCATGGTGGAGCCAACATGAAGTTTATATATTACATCACTAAATGTTAAATATATAGAAAAGGTAACATTAGAAATGAAAAATTAAAGTACTATAGGTATACTGTGGTATTTACAATGAAAATATTTCAGCATGAACATTCGGAAACTACAAACGGAGAAAGCAACTCACAGGGGCGAGGTCGCCATTGGGGTATTCTCCCTTTCGCCAAGAAGTTCCACTAGAGGCAGTGCGAGTCTGTTAGCCTCCCGCTTGTAGTAGGGCTCCGTCTGGCGTTGCTTCAAGGCGCGAGAGAGAATACCCCAATGGCAGCCTCACGCCTGGGTGCTGGTTTCACTGTTTGTAATAAACGAATTGTCCTGTACGCAAATTTTCAAGGCACGTTTTTAGCTTTGGTCGGTCTCCCTGACTCTAGCTATTGTTTATCATCACTTTATTATGATAAACGCTAGTTTCGTTTCTCCATGCAGTATACTTGGTTTATATTTACAGTTCATTTAATTTGCATATTTGTTGAAATAGCTTAAAACCTTTCATTCGGACTTCTAATTTCTTCTCACATTTTTTCAGTTTCTCTCTCACTCTCTTTCAGTATATTTTGGTCGAAACCTTAAAAATATCTAGTCTTTTTTGAAAGGGTTCCCTAGAAATGTTTGCAGACTGCTTATCGAGTCAGTTTTATCTTTTTAAGAAACTAAAATTTCGAATATTTCGATTGAAAAATATTAAAAAAGTTGCTGAATTTCGTAATCGTCCAAGGGCCAATGAACGACGATACGATAATTTTTTTTAAAAAAATTTATTCGAGTGTATTATTGGTTCATAGCAACAGTTTCGATTTTCGAATGGATTGCCCTTTGGCCATGTGATCCATTATGAAATTAACTATCTCGGCGTATTTAGAAGCATCTTATTCAATTCTCCATTTCGCAACGTTTCTATGTAACTACCCACTCCTTTACGAGTGTATTTTATTTACATATCATGCGCGTGGGAATTTGTCTAAATTTGTCGTATCTAGTTTCTGTAGTGCGACAACTGGGATATTCCAATTGAAGTCAAAATATGTATTTTATCTTTATAAATGTCATTTTACAAATTGAATTTTTCTAGAAAATGTTTACCGTTTTAAAGCTGAGTTTGTTTTCGCACAGTTTCGTGTGATATGATGCATTTGTCGTACGTGATTTGACCAACGGTCACTACTTCTATGAGATAACATTTATACTGAATAAATAGGGTTCAATATTTCTTATCGTAATTGGTTTAATTGTTGATGGAAACAGATTAAGCAGTATTAATATTAAAAAAAAATATGTATGAATTAATTAATATTGAGTTTAGATATAAGAATTTAAGATATTTGGCGATCTGACAGATTTTGAAATAATTAATGTATTCAAGACAATTAAGGATTTAGTCTATATATCTATATAAATCAAAGTCCTGAGTGACTAACTCATAACCAACGCCCAAGCCAAACCGCATTACCTAGAAATCTGAAATTTTGCTGGGACGTTACTCTTAAGTATTAGGAAGGCACTGAGAAATATTTTTAAAATCGGCGGCCATCTTGAATAATGGCGGCCAGAAGTGTAAAATAACCTTCTTTATGGATGAAATTCCATGCATTTGAACCGATTTCTTTAATAATTAGTACACTGGTTCCCTATGACCTAGAGACGGGCTTTTTGGGTTTTTTGGTTCTATTTGCCTCCATCTTTCAAAATGGCGGCCCAAAAGGAAATAAAAAATATTCCAATAGGCCTTTGCTTCTAGCATAGGTTCATAAGATATATGTTCCATAAGTTTGTCAGTGGTTACTGAGAGCTTGTCACGAAGAGACATAGGTCATAGATTCGAGGGTAAGCGACGCCTGGTGAGGCGCTGTCAAAGGGTTAGTAAAGACTAAATAGGAAGATGGAAGTTCTGCAAAGTGTAGTCTGCAATTCTCGCTTGTCGTTCTCGAACTAGCTCGAGCTGTAAGTCTCTAGCATTACGAAGTATAGGTAGTGTCGTACTTATGGAACATATCTTATAAACTTATGCTTCTAGTTAAAGAATAAAGATCTCGCGCCATTTCAAGATGTTATTGACAATGATAAACCGAAACTAGGGAACTTCATATAGGGAATCCAATCGAAGAAAAAGTCGTGTTCTATGATTGAATCCCAGTTACATTTAAGACGACTCGACCTACCATACCATCACACATAAGATGAATTACGTATAAACCCGTTTAGAAAATTAGGTTTCATCCATCCTTTAAAACCGCGCGGCTAAACCATTAAAATCGGTTTCTTTAAATTATAATAAAAGTTGAAACTGCCTCTTTTCTACGTTAGAAAATTTTAGAAACGACCTTGAAAGTTGAATATATACCGATGGTACCACATTCTGGATCAAGCCCAGGTATAATTTAACTGTATAAAAAAGGCCGTATGCAATGTTTGGGGGGAAAATTAGAAAAATAAGATAAGAAAATATAACGGGAATCAAGTGTATACCCCCACCCTAACCTAATCGTTGCTCAGAGCTAGGTTAATGCTTATACTTGATTTTGATATTGAATATATACTTTTAAGGACCGGTATATTTTTATCTATCTATCCCTTTGGGCCCTGAGGGTTCAACTCTTCTTGATTCTTCTTCTTCTTCCCAAGTAACTGGTCCTGCATGCTGAAGTAAGAAGCATCACCTTCCCACGTGAAGTAAAACCACTTGCACTACCTCTACTGGACAAACCACTTTCACCCTCCTCATTCAAAAAAAAAAAAAGTTTAGAAAAACATCTCAAAAAAGAAGTTATAGCTTTTTGATCAAAACCAGAAGGTCCTGTAATTTTTATCATTGGCTAGGTCTGGTCTAACTGAGATCATTTTTGTGCTTACTGTTGTTTGAAACAAGATGGTAACTGAACGTTATCTGTTGATTTTTATCGCAGGGATTTTTACTATTTGAGTTGTAGCTCGTTTGTTTAGAAAAAATTTGCATAGTTATAAGTTTTAATTTAAGGTCAGGGAAATTGAATTTGAATCAAATTGATTTGATACAATTTGGGAAATTGTCTTTGAAAATTTATGTGCGCATGCTTTATCGGGAAGTAGATCTGATATAGGAGAGATAAATTGTGGAGTTTGAAAGTAGGCCTAATATGTGATTTTTGAAGTTTAGGCCTAATAGGTAAGGGAAAAATTGTGCAATTGGTAATTGGGACTCAGGTTGGTAGGGAAAGTTGTGCAATTTGAAATTGTAATTAAAATTGGTAGTGGAAAATTGGGGAATTTGAAATTGGGTCTAAAATAGCTTTGGAAAATTGTGCAAATTGAAATTGGACTAACATGGGTAGGGAAAATTGAAATTGGGGCTCGTATTTTCAGGGAAAATTGTGTAATTTGAAATCTTGACTCAAATTGGAAGGAGAAAAATTGTGCAATTTGAAATCTTGACTCAAATTGGAAGGAGAAAAATTGTGCAATTTGAAATCTTGACTCAAATTGGAAGGAGAAAAATTGTGCAATTTGAAATCTTGACTCAAATTGGAAGGAGAAAAATTGTGCAATTTGAAATCTTGACTCAAATTGGAAGGAGGAAAATTGTGCAATTTGAAATCTTGACTCAAATTGGAAGGAGAAAAATTGTGCAATTTGAAATCTTGACTCAAATTGGAAGGAGAAAAATTGTGCAATTTGAAATCTTGACTCAAATTGGAAGGAGAAAAATTGTGCAATTTGAAATTGTGACTAACATTGGAAGGAGAAAAGTTGTGCAATTTGAAATTGTGATTACCATTGGAAGGGGAAAAATTGTGTAATTTGAAATTGTGACTAACATTGGAAGGAGAAAAATTGTGCAATTTGAAATTGGGACTAACGTTGAATGGGAAAATTGTGGATTTGGAATTGGGACTCAACATTGAAAGGGAAAATTGTGGATTTTGAATTGGGACTCAACATTGAAAGGGAAAATTGTGGAATTTTGAATTGGGACTCAGATTGAAGGGGAAAATTGTGAAATTTGAAATTTAGCCTAATATTGTAAAGGGAAAAATTCTGAAATTTGACAAAGGCTTAAAAAAGTCGAGGAAAACAATAATTTGAAACAAGACCCGGTAAATGGGTCAATAATTAGATGATAATAGTGTAAAACGTTTGTTTTCGTACGGTTTGTTTTCCTTCGACAGCGCATTTTAAATCTTTTGAAAATGCGATCGAGTCCTTGACCGGTAAGATACCGCTTTTCTAATTATTCTCAATAAATCTTTTAATTCGGAAAAAAAACCAACCCCCACTAATCTCTCATTATAGCTAAGTAAGTAGCAGTTGTATAAATCCTTCTTAATACACATCAGACAAGACTAAATCGGTAAATCCCTTTTTTTTCCAGAGTCGATAAATTATTTTTGCCTGAATCAAATAGTTTAGAGGATAGTAAGAAAAAAGTGGTTATAGTTTATCCTGGTTGCCATTATTCAGGGTTTTAGCTTCGAAAATATTAAAAAAGTAGTCTGCTTTAGTTTGTGATAACAGACGCCTCGGTTTTTAGCCACATCACTTACAATGTATATCGACGATAGTGGTATTAGTTTGGGGCCAATGATGTCGTTGAACAAGATGAAGTTGTAGTAGTTCGTGGAATAGTTTCCTACCAAGACACACCATTTTTGTTTATATATATGTATATACAGGGTGTTTCTGATAAGTCTGGCCTAAATTAAGGAGGATGTTCTTTGGGCGATTTTTGGGGCGAAAAATTTCTATGACATTTTGACACATACGCCACTGTTTTCAAGTTAAAATTGGAGTATTTTACGGATGACCCCTTAAATATAATTAAGGGGTCTCTCTTCATTTGATAAGACGTACTTACTAGGCCTACTCCTAGGTTCTTTAGAAGTAAATGAATTGAAGTATTGATACCTTTCACTAGAAGTCAAATAAATTGAAGTAATGATACCTTTCACTAGAAGTAAATGAATTGAAGTAATGATACATTTCACTAGAAGTCAAATAAATTGAAGTAATGATACCTTTCAATAGAAGTCAAATAAATTGAAGTAATGATACCTTTCACTAGAAGTCAAATAAATTGAAGTAATGATACCTTTAACTATAAGTCAAATAAATTGAAGTAATGATACCTTTAACTATAAGTCAAATAAATTGAAGTAATGATACCTTTAACTATGAGTCAAATAAATTGAAGTAATGATACTATAATTGAATTGATGAAGCACCGCTTTTTTTTAACATCATAATAAAACACCTAGCAAGAGCAGCTTTGAACGATGTAGCTTTATTCTGGGTCTTGACCATACTTCTTTGAAGAAAACCAGAGCGGGAACGGAAAAAAGTTAAAGAAAAAGAAAAAAATTCGAAAGTTGGGTCGGGAAAAGTCCTTGGGATTTTCGGAGATTGGCTGGCTCACCCAGTTCAAGAGTATCTCATGTTAAAGAGTAGTTTGCCGGCAGAACTACCTTTATCCTGATAGAATTAAACATTGTATATTATAACTATTCAGCTAACTGCTCTTGGAAGATCCGAACGGGAGTGAAGTCTCCAAAACTATAATATTTTTATATACTTCTATACGCGTATATGTTCATATATATTCTTATATGAAAGTTGAAAAGCTGGTGGTTGTATCAAGATTTGAAATGTTGAAAACCTGATCGCCTAGTGCAAGGTAACCGACTTTCCCTCAAGATTTAAGTTTTGAAACCTTTTTTTTTTATGTTTATAAAATGCCAGCCCGGATTTTGCTGTTGAATTTGAATTAAACTCGGGGTTTATCCATAAATCGAGGGGATAAACACTAAGCGATATATCCAAGCACGTGTCATACTTGACTTTTGGTTTTTTTTTGTATGTGTCCATTTTAAATGGATAAATTTAAATTACGACTTCAAGATTGGGATGGTTTGTAATTTATTCTGCATAGGCCGTCGGAAGGTTTGGAAAACTAGGTCACTTTTCCCGGGGCCCGTACCTTCTAGGGGCCCGGGCCACCTGTAGGGCTGCCTTGGGTCTGTGTTTGTGTCCATTTGAAATGGACAAATTACGACTTCAAGATTGGAAAGGTTTGTAATTTATTCTGGCCGTCGGAAGGTTTGGAAAACTAGGTCACTTTTTCCGGGGCCCGTACCTTCTAGGGGCCCGGGCCACTGTCTTGGGTCTATGTTTGTGTCCATTTGAAATGGACAAATTAAAATTACGACTTCAAGATTGGAAAGGTTTGTAATTTATTCTGGGCCGTCGGGAGGTTTGGAAAATTCGATCAGTTTTCCCGGGGCCCGTACCTTCTAGGGGCCCGGGTCACCTGTAGGACTGGCTGTCTTGATGGGGGCTCTAGCGGATATTGTAATTTTCTTCAGGGCCCACAAACTCTGTCGACGACGGCCTTGCATTTAGTAATAGTTACTTGATATTGAAGTGTTTATTCCCTTGGTTTTTTCTTTAGTCATCTTTGATGAAGTGGTAGGAAGGGGGTGTGTATAGGATTGAATGATAATATATGTACTGAATATTTGGGAAAAACACTAGAGGCATAAGTTTCGATTCTGATGCGTGGTTTTTTGTCACGCAACGCGTGGGATATAAATGTTATTTCCTTATCAAGCTAGTGCTTTCAAAAAAAAAAAAAATATCTTATATATATGTACCGTATGATAACGGTGTATTTCATGGCAACACTAGAAAGTGTTTGATTTACTTCTTTTTAAAGGCGGTAAATTAGCAGTAATTTACCACGTACCACGGTAAGTTTCCGTGTTAGTTTACCGGTATACAGGGTGCTCCAAAAAGGGTGGTAGTACCGAAGTAATATTGGTTCTATTTTGAATCGAAAATGTTACTTCTATGACATTTGCCCCAAGAACAACCGTTTATATGTTATGATTAGTGATGTCTTTTAGGGATGCCCCCTTAATTAAATTAGAAATCATTGTCTTGTCAGTTTCTTAATTAAATTTAAGGGGTCATCCATAAAATACTCCAATCTTAACTTGAAAACAGTGGCTTTTAGGGTTCTATGTCATAGGAGTTACATTTTCGACTCAAAATTGATTTCCCATTGAAACCGCTGTATTTCGGTCTGTATCACCCCTTTTGGAATGCCCTGTATACTGTTTTTAAAAATTTAATCTCTCGTGGACGTCGAAGAGCAACACCCGGTATATTGTTATTCTAAACCAAGAAGCTGTGTCTAGTTTACTAGGGGTATGGTATAAATTCGCCATATTTCCAGCTTTATCTCCATTCTAAAACGTATAGTCCGGACTCCGGAGTTAATCCCTGCCGCCTCTAAATTACAATCAGCATCTCTTTGGTTCTTGAAAACTCACGTCGGCGCGACGCTAATGACGAAAATTACGTATTTTCCAACTGAGGAGAGGCGAAATAGCCCGGCCTCCTTTTACGTCCCCCATTGCATTTTGAAAGGGGGACTGGGACTATGGCGCGTGAGTACTTAGGCATCTTATACCTTCTCCCTAGTAAACTAGATATTGCTTCTTGACTAAACTAAAAAAGCCATAGCAACATATAAAGTCAAATCAAACATACGAGGACAATTTTCGAATTCTCCAATTATAATCTCATCTTCAAAGAAATCAAATTGTTTTTTGTTTTTATTTTTAAATCATAAGAATTTTTTATACCACGCCACACTTTAACTTTGAACTTATCCTATTCCTAATCGATTTGTTTTAAACGGGGGAGGTTGGGGCGGGGGAAGTCTATTACATTCCATTTATAATTAAAACGTGACATCGAGATCAGAGCTATTAATTATTCATAGTTTCGCTTATTAATGTCGCTGTTAAACCTGCCTGTTGTAGTGACAGTTTCAATGTCGTATATCACATTCTGGACAACGACAACTCCCTGTAATAATTCTGTAAACAATCAAATATACAATTCACACCTCTCACAAAACGACTGTCGCAATATTAATATCCCAAATATATGTCCGTTTAAAGGGCGAGGTCCAATTGAAAACCGAGCATCAAACTTAACTAACCCAAGTTCCATCTTTGGATAAGTTTAAGCATAAGGACATCATGAGAGATGATGTCCTTATGCTATTATTTATAATTAAAAATGGCCCGTTTTCCCATTTCTCGAAACTTCACTGTCAGCTAGTCCCACCAGATGATTGACTTACTTATAAAACTTACTAGGCCTTGGCTATACCATACTGAGATAATGTATCGCCGGCCTAATCTAAAGCAGTAATGCTGTACTAAACTAGCTTGTCCAAGGTACCTAAGCCAATGAGAAGGATGCACTGGCTAATTTCTTGGAGTGACGTATGGCACTCTCTCCTGCTTTGCAGAAAAGCACCATATAGGTGCCAATCAAAAGTATGTAATTCTTCTCTTCGAGTGAAGTGTACCACAAAGCAGGAGAGAATAAGAGCAAACATGAAGGGTCAGCCTGGGAAGAATCATGTTACGTAAATGAAGTAGTTGTCTAGAGCCACCAACCTTGCACTGCCTTAAGTTGCCTAGGGACTCTCTATTGTTTAGCTTTAGTTGACGTAGAACCGTTTTGCCTGCCTTTCAATTTAGTCTGAAATCCCTCATGGTTTTATAAGTTTGCTTAAAATCAGGGATAGATTTAATTTTAGACGCAGGAATGGAGAACGGTTAGTATTTACTTCAGTCCGACTCATAGCCCAGTATAGAGCCCCTCCCTCCAACACGTAACGAAAATTTAAAATTATCTTATTGGCTCACTTAAACTACGTTTTGATGGTGTTGCTGACGGGGACGGCGAAAAATACGTAATTTCTTTTTACCTCTGTCGCAATGACCCGCCTCTTCTTTCATACCCCTCCGTCGCGTGGAAGGGGGTCCGGGACTTTGACATGCGCCCACATTACTCTGTTCTCCATTTCTACTTCCCAAATTAAATCTATCCCTGCTAAAACACTATTTATTTTATGGATCTCGGCCTTTAACAAACTAAGGGTTTTACTTTCAATGAAAGGTAGATTTCCTAACCTACAATCCAGAGCAAGCAGCCGGAGCTAGTTTAGAATTAAGCAAAAACCAATTTGCCATTCTGGCGACAAATAAGCTTTGTTGAGCTTTCAACAGCTCAGACGAAATAAATAATGATAATAATATTGTTAGACATATACCTGCCGTAGGTTATTGGAAATGACACCTTCGTTCGTTATTACTATACAGAAAAAATAGCGACAATACAATCTAAACGCGCCATATTATAATTACAAAAGTACATAACCTAAAGTAAAACATTCAAGGTTGCTTTGTCTGTCCAATTAACATTTATTATTGTTTTTCAAGTGTTACCTCTATTATTTACTAGCTAAGCGTAGACCTTATTCGGTATTGCCCGGTTGTATTAAGGGACTTGAAAACATGAAGAGGTTCCCATCAAGGTGGACACTGAACAGTCTTTATCCCCTATGATGAAATGTCTTTATCCCCTATGATGAAATATATGCGTTATGTAATTTTTTTAATTGATAAATTTTTTTCAAATTTTAAATTCAAACTATGTTTAATTACGGGTTAATCATGAAGCTATTTTAACTGTTACGTGTTTATTAATGGGAAGTTCTTAACAGGCTTAATGGCTATGGGTTCGCGAACCCAACCTTGAGGAACTCCCTCAAACCATTTACTGGTATCAACTGCGTAGTTTTTTTTTAGAAATTAATTTTTAACAACTTCAAAATTCAATTAATGTTTAATTTGGGGTTATTCATAAAGCTATTTTAACTGTTACGTGTTTATTAAGGGGAAGTTCTTAACAGGTATAATTAATGGCCATGGGTTCGCGGACCCAACAATGAGGAACTCACTCAAACCATTTCCAACGAACCTTCCCCTAGTGTTATTGGTGTCAACCTGCACGGTTATGGTCAAATTCGATAACTAATTGTAACTGCACAAAGAAAAAAACATGCCACTTTCTCAAATATATAACATAGGATACGTGTTGGGCAATTATGTCTCGTACTTCAACTCATGAACTTCTAATACAATAGAAAAGTGCCGTATTATGATTGAAAAAGCTGACCTAGAATAGGTTTAGACTAAAATTTTGTAGACTCTTGCGAAAATTGACGACGTTACTTTACACCACTGATAAAGGCCTGGGACACCGTTGGTTGTAAACTATCATAGTCTCGGGCAACATTGTCTTCGAATATATAATTTGCCAATGCACCATCGTCCAAAAAAGTGCTCTTGGCCTCGTTTTCCCTTTTTTACAGACTGGACCACACCCAAGGATGTTGGCCATATACACTCCATGGGCCATTTCGATATTAAACGCTGGCAAGGACGCGTTCTCGTTTTATTTCTATAAGTGAAAGCTTTTATTAAAGGCGGATGGGAAATAATACACTTGTCTGTCTAAATTGGTCTTAATTATCAAAATATTACTTTTAGGACTAGCTATGATATTTCCACGGTTAAATCGACAGGGGTTGTTTCAAGGGGGGGGTGTAGTTATATTATATACAACGGGACATTTGGCCCCCGGAGCAATTTTAAATATTATTATAATCTCAGTTGGTTTTTTTTTCGCATTTGAAATACGTTATAATGTACATACATTAAAACTGGGCGTATTGAGAAAAATAAATTTTTAAATTCGTCCATTAAGTAGTAGATTTGGTTACTGGAGAACTTAATACCCGCTTCAGACGAAGTGTAAAAACCAGGATTAATGGTTTAGTGTTCAGGGATAGATTTAATTTTAAAAGTAGGAATGGAGAACAGAGTAATCTGGACGCGCGTCAAAATCCCGTACCCCTTTCCATTGGACGGAGGGGTATGAAAGAAGAGGCGGGTCATAGCGACAGAGGTAAAAAGGAACTACGTATTTTTCGCCGTCCCCGTCGGCAACGTCATCAAAACGTGGTTTAAGTGAGCCAGTAAGATAATTTAAACTTTTCGTTACGCGTTGGAGGGAGGGGCTCTATACTGGGCTATGAGTCGGACTGAAGTAAATACCAACCGTTCTCTATTCCTACTTCTAAAATTAAATCTATCCCTGGTAATTTGTATTCATATAAACCACTGCCTTCTCTAATACTTGGCAGTGTATAAACCAAACTTGGCTTATTTTGAGTACGTCTGAAGCAGAGATGGTAATTTATTTATATAACTTTAACATGCAGTAAAAGCCTTTTAAATTATTCTTTATATGTTTCATATTTACATAATGGAAAGCTTATAATTATTTATATAATTTTATAAATAAGATACGAGGGACATTTAGAGGCTCACAGATGTGATAATATTGTGTTAATATTTTTATCAAAACATGCGAAGTTTTTATCTACGTGTGGTTATGGAATCATAACGTGGATTTTTCAAACGGGGTTATGGGTGCGTTTGTTTGGTGTGTGTTTGTTAGTTTGTTTGTGGACATCGGATAGGCGAAAAACAAGTTTAACGCAGAACTGGGTAAGAAATGATAGGGTAAAAGCTCCGAGCTCGTAACATTGGCTCAATTATAAATCGGTACTTCCTCCACTGCCAGCTTGAATACAGAAAGAGGCTCCCAATTATCATGTTAAACCCATAAATCTCAACACCTTTACCTGATACTAATTGATGAAGTCTTTTACATTATTATTATTCTTTGATTTTAAGAACAAGTTCTCTAAATTAGCGGGATTAATCGCAATTTATTTACCTTTAATGAAAAGTAAGCAAAAGGTTCAATAGTTTTGTTGATTTTTGTTCCAACCGTTTATTGGTATAGTTACTTTTACAAGTTTAGACTTAAGCAAACTAGTCTGAAGCGTAGTTAGTTTCCAAAGGAGCTGTTTGTTATTTTACTTGTGACTAAACATAAACATTTTATATCGATTGCTTCTAGTATACATTGTATCCGATGAAGAATAATGTATAAGTATTAGTATATTAAGGACGGATAAGATACACTTTCGATACTGTTATACACTAGAGATGTTTCAAAATTCAACACTTTAAATTTTACGGATAATTTATGCTGAAGAGAAAAGATTAGTTTAGATTGTAAAATAATTTTCTATATCTTCCATTTTGCCCTTTTCTGGCGGTGCCATGACATGAAGTTTGTTATTTCAATGTCATTATTATTATTTAAAGAATCAAGTTAATTTGTTAATTAAAATTAGTGTAAGTTCATAAGATATGTTCCATAAGTTTGTCACTGGTTACAAACTGGAGCTTGTCATGAAGTGAGGGAGGTAGGTCATAGATTCGAGGTAAAGCGACGCCTGGTGAGGCATTGTCAAAGCCTTTCTTAGTACAGATTAAATAGGAAGATGGATTGCAACGTTAACCGAGTGTAGTCAATTCTCGCTTGTCGTTCTCGAACTAGTTATCTCGAGCTGTAAGTCTCTAGCCTGACGAAGTATAGGTAGTGCCATACTTATGGAACAAATCTTATAAACTTATGATATTACCTAGCATAACTTCTTACAACAAACCACACCAAACCAAAACCTATTGTTAACTGTGGCTCAAAACTCTCTTAAAAAATTTTTAAACATTCCAGAAGCTTCTCAATGGAAAGTTATATAACTTAAAGTTAAATTTCAAATATGTGGCCCATTATAATAATTAAGGCTTTATCAAAGTGTCGGTTCTATACGGTCTCTTCCGTATCGACGCTATCGCGACACAAACAGGAGTTACAGACAAACCCCTTCGGGATTTTCGTGGCCGCATCGTTAAACGCACGCTTATCTTTCAAGAAAGGCAGTCCTTGGTAACTCGCCAAGTAAACCAAAAGACTGAGACTCGAGCCAAATTATCTCTCAAAACTCTCTAAGCCATATTTTTCGAATCGATAAATTCGATCAAATGGATCAATCTCGATGAAATTTCATCCCTCCAGATAAATCAAGAAAGTACATTAAATACTCCATTTTGTTATTTCAGCCCTTAGCAATAAATTCTGTCGTTTTGTGCGGTTTTCAAACGTTTTAACAAGTTTTTCCGAGAAATCGACAGAAATTTTGGTTCATTTCACCCAGAAATAAATTACTCGTTAAGTTATCGAAATTATTAAATGCTTGATTGGCATTTATTTGTATCTCAAACCAGAAATGTGAACCGCATACTTTTTATCGAGAACCCATGAAATCAGAGAGCGTATGAATAGCGAATTTTTGTAAAAGATTTTCATGTGTTTATACCTTTTTGTTTTTCGCGTATGCCTCCTTGTTTATCGTGTATTCCTTCTTGTTTATCGTTTATCCCTTCTTGTTTATCGCGTATCCCTTCTGGTTTATCGCGTATCCCTTCTTGTTTTTCGCGTATTCCTTCCTGTTTTTCGCGTAACCCTTCTTGTTTTTCTGGTAACCCTTCTTGTTTTTCTGGTAACCCTTCTTGTTTTTCGTGTAACCCTTCTTGTTTTTCGTGTAACCCTTCTTGTTTTTCGTGTAACCCTTCTTGTTTTTCGTGTATTCCTTCTTGTTTTTAGTGTATTTCTTTTTGTTTCTCATGTATCCCTTCTTGTTTTTCGGGTATCCCTTCTTGTTTTTCGTGTACCCCTTCTGGTTTTTCGCGTATCCCTTCTTGTTTTTCGTGTACCCCTTCTGGTTTTTCGCGTATCCCTTCTTGTTTTTCGTGTATCCTACAGAGATCTTTCATTTTGTGTTAGTGGTATGGCACACCCTCCTAAATCAGACCATAGCTCTGGCTCAGCCATATCGGTCAATTTCAGCTATTCCCCTGTAATAAACCCACCAATATGGCAGCGTACATGCTGTCACGCTCATGATACAAAAAGAGTTCAGCGCAGGCGCTAAAAAGCGAGACAGAAGGCAAAAATTTACCCCTGTGTCTTTCCCTTTTAGTTACATATCGAAAATAGCTTTTTTATGCACAATAAACTGCAGTACATCCATTCATTTATTCATAATATCCCCATTGTGATATAACATCATACGCGTAGATTAAAACTGTAAAACATTAGGTTTAAAATCCCTGATTTTTATCTGAAATATTTCAACTCAAAATCAATATTATTTTCTTTTTAATTTTTTCAAAAACTCGTTTCGAATTAAGAACGAATGTAGTGTGTTTTTTTTCGTCGACGATTATCGAACGAAATATTGTAGGCCTCACCCATTAACCCCGAATATTTTTAAGTTTTTAAATTTCATTACGAGCTCGAATCACTTAAAAGCCCCACCCAACTCGACGCTGCTGTAGACTTCGTTATTTCCAAAACTGTTCCAAGTTACATAGCGGGAAAAAAAAACTAAACTAGTAAATGAGATTGCAGTATAACCAGAAGTGGTATGAGACTAGAAGTGAAGGGCTCTAGCATTGATAGTACATCCTGGCACTAGTGAACAAATTTGAGGATTTTATGCCGATTCCCACGCGCTAAAACTAGAGAGAGAAAAATTGGTCGAGTTCCAAAAACATTTCCCACCCCCTTCCCCTCAACCTAAAGCGCCCGAACACGACGCGGCTCCTTGAATCTAGTTCGGCCGTCTACCACCGCGAGCGTCTCACCGTTTTGGAGGGAAAATTCAGAAACCGCTACTAGAGGGCCAACCGCTCTTGCGTTATCAAGTCTTTTCACTAATGCCGAGTGAAGAATTTGGTTAGCTCAATACTTCTAGTCTCATACCACTTCTGGTATAACGGAATACTGGTATATAGAATTTTGACATAGCAATAATCGACTTTGGAAAAGGTCGAGGTAAAACTTAATTTTGGGTATATTACCAACAGAGTACCGTTTTGAATTTTGCTACGGGCTTGTTGAATAACTGGCATTTTTCTTTGAAATTAGCATATATTTTTTTTTGACAAACCCATTTAAAGGGCTAGTAACATACTTGATACAAATTATAAGATTGGAATCAAATTAAGTTACGACGTAATATATATCATTTGTTTTCCATACTATCTTAAAGGGAGAATGAAATGGTCTGACAATAATTTTTAATCGATTTTTATTGATAAAATAACACCAAGAAGGGATATCTAGTTTACTAGGGAGACGGTATAAGATGCCTAAGTATTCGCGCGCCATAGTCCCAGTCCCCCTTTCTAAATACAAGGGGGGACCTAAAAGGAGGCCGGGCTATTTCTCCTCTCCTCAGTCGGAAAATACGAGTTTTCTTCATTCGCGTCGCGCTGACGTGAGTTTTCAAGAACCAATGAGATGCTGGTTGTAATTTAGTGGCGGGGATTAACTCCAGACCTACGTTTGTACTGAAGATAAAGCTAGAAATGTGGCGAATTTATACCTTCTCCCTAGTAAACTAGATATCACTTCTTGATAACACCAAAATCATTGATAAAAATTTCCGAAATGTTTCAGTTAATTTTACATATTTTTTCAAAGTTTCAAAAGTTGATTTCTACCCTTAATTAGAAAATTAGTCTACTTTTTAAATCAAAAATTTTCTCTAAAAATAGTATTACTTATAAGACTATCAAATGTAAGAAATATACGAAAAAAACGAAATTTTTAAAGCTTATCTATGCTTGTAAACTTAGATATTTTTTATAGAGAAAAAAAAACCAATCTAGCTGTAAATTTTTATACCAAAGGTCAAAGGTTTCTAATTAAATAGAAAATGCTTTTTTAAGCGGAAGATTTTAGTGTCGAACTGTACGCTAACCCAAATGGTCACAGACTTTAGCGCTCAACAAATTAGAGTATTTAATTTAGAGAGATAGCTCTAGAAGAGTACGTGAACAGTAGACTACAAATTAGTCAATTTCATTCATATTACCTTAAACCAGATTTAAAATAAAATCAGTTAACCTAGTTTAAAATTAGACTTAGTAGTTCCTATTGAATTTCAAGTAACAAGTAGTGAATATTCATTTGATCCCGAGTAAGCTCTTCCATTGTGGGGGACGGACTTTTTGTGATAAACTATTAAGTTGTCACAGCTTAAGACTGTCTATTCATAATATAAACAAGGCAATACTAGTGACCGACACCTCACGTTCTTTATTACGTGATTAAAAGCTAGCGCCAATTTGCTTCCAGTTTTTGGTAAGCTTTATAAATGTTATTTTATCAATACAAATCGGTTTAAAAACTGTTATCAGACCATTTCATTCTCCCTTTAGATCTAGAAATAAGAATGACGTATCTGATTTCACCTCAGTATTACAACGACACTCAAAGTAAGGGTTCAACTTATCTGTTCCACCCCACAATATTTGGTAACGTTCACTAATTACCCAATTATTTTTATACCCTTTTTTCTATCATAAAACTCATAATTACTTTTCGATATTATTTTAATTTTCTTTAATGTAAATTAGTTAGGCGCGGCTTTAAGTTATACGTGTATTATTATGAGCCAAACTCGGGGCGGTTATGGCTCGCTCCCGGCATTGCATTTCAAACGCGATTTCTAAAAGTCAATCTGACTTGACGCGTTTTCTAAAACGTTGTCTCCAATGACCCATTGCTAACTGCTAACTCACTCCCGTCTCCCTAATCTAATGACGTCACTGTATTATCATCTTATCTCCTTATAATTTAAGGCCTTTTCAGACGCTACAAAGTTTTGACTCAAGTAGATGAATAAAAAATTTGATCAGTTGATCACCGGTCGCTAAGTTTCTCCGGGGATAGATTTAATTTTAGAAGCAGGAATGGAGAAAGGTTAGTATTTACTTCAGTCCGACTCATAGCCCAGTAAAGAGCCCCTCCCTCCAACACGTTTTGATGACGTTCCTGACGGGGACGACGAAAAATACGTGATTCCTTTTACCTCTGTGACTCTGTCGCTATGACCCGCCTCTTCTTTCATATCCCTCCGTCAAGTGGAAGGGAGTCCGCCCACATTACTCTGTTCTCCATTCCTACTTCTAAAATTAAATCTATCCCTGGTTTCTCACCAACTATTTTGGTAATTCTTCTCATTAAAATATATTAGAACGAAATCAAAACGTTTTATCGTCTGAAAAGGCATTGGAGTATTCCCCTTTCTCTACATAACAACTGTGCAATGGAAAGCCTAATTGGTATCCATTAATGTTACGCCACACTGCTTCTACTTGTATAGTTAACTATTGATTTTCTACGTACTTAACGTTAAAGCTTAGAGACAAAGGCTTAGACGTATAAATACAATTAAATGCGAGGTTGGCTTTACCATAATGTCAGCGGATCGATATGCATCTATATAAGTCTAAGTTCTGACTAACTGATTATTAGCGCCCAGCTAAGCCACACCGCTTTACTTAAGGGCTAAAATAACAAGTAGTACTGTAGTAGGCACTAAGAAAGATTTATAAAATCCGCCGCCATCTTGAATGAAATGGCGGCCAGAAATGTAAAATACTTTATGGAATACCATTGATTTCGCGTTTCAAGTTTTCAACCGATTTCCCCATATTTAGTACGCTGGTTGCCTATATCTTATTGACGGGCTAATTGGATTTTTGGGTTTAATTTACCACCATCTTTTAAATGGCGACCAGAAATGTGAAAAACCTTCTCTTTGGAATAACATATGCGCGTTTCAACCAATTTCCCTTATATTTAGTATACTGGTTCCCTACAGCCAATAGACGGACTTAATGGGTTTTGGGTTTTTATTTGCCGCCATATTTTAAAATGGCGGCCCGAAAAGTAATAAAAATGTCCCGTCAAGCTAACGAGCAACGCCAGGTACCTATCTAGCATAGATATATTAAAGATATGTTTACAATATTTGTGTGGCTAATACCTTTAATCATCCAAAGTAATTAATAGTAAAATTATAAATGAGAATTACAGGTGAAATCGACTTCCCAGACTCCCAGCACAATTTAATGGCTCGATTGTGTCTTCTTTAATATTGTATAAAGTTCAGATGTTAAGAATTTATTATTTAACGTGATCTTTTTCATAATAAAAAGAAAAACACCGGAGACACGAAAAGTGGAACTGTGTAATGACAATATCAATACAGTAAAGTTATACCAAGAAGCGATATCTAGTTTACTAGGGAGAAAGTATAAGATGTCTAAGTATTCGCGCGCCATAGTCCCAGTCCCCCTTTCAAAATACAAGGGGGGGGGGCGTAAAAGGAGGCCGGGCTATTTCGCCTCTCCTCAGTCGGAAAATACGTAATTTTCATCATTGGCGTCGCGCTGACGTGAGTTTTCAGGAACCAATGAGATGCTGGTTGTAATTTAGAGGCGACGGATATTAACTCCGGACCTACTTTTGGACTGGCGATAAAGCTGGAAATACGGCGAATTTATACCTTCTCCCTAATAAACTAGATATCACTTCTTGGTTATAGTACTAAACGAAAACCTTGCTGGAGCCGGGAAAGTATAGATTACGTGAGAATTTTACTTTGGAGTTCAAACCAAACAATTCAGGAAAAGCATTCAGCTGCGTTTTAACTATTTTCGTAATTCTGGGGAAACTAGGTTATAGTTAACGTCATTAAGCAGTGTATTGTATTGCACGGGAGCTATTTTTAAAGGCGCTCAATAAAAACGTTAACTCCTTATTTCTCCTTGAACACTGGCCTCTGTTAAACGTTAAAGTAAACTTATTTCATTATTTAAATGTTTACCAATTGAATTAAACTTAGTTCAGAGTAACGTGCTAAGCGGGTAAGCTAATCTCCATGGGTTAACGTTTTGTCTACTACACAGGACTATTCAAAATAGATCAAACATTACTCGGATTGATATGCAACGTTAAGCCCCCATAGACATAAAAGTAGTTATCTTCTTTCTACAGATTGTATGTTCTTTGGGTGCACGATTTTGAGTCGAATATGTTCTCTGATGACATTTTGGTCCTAAGGGACACTGTTTTCAAGTTAAGATTGGATGGAGTATTTTACGGATGAACCCTTAAATTTAACTAAGAAACTGAAAGACAATGATTTCTAATTTAATTAAGGGGTCTTCCCTAAAACACTCAAATCATAACTCGAAAACAGTGCCCCGGACAGCAAAATGTCATAGATATTACATTTTCCCAAAAGAACATCCCCCTAATTTATGGAAGACTTCTCAAAAACACCATACATATGAAGACGTATGCTTGGTAAATGAATACGTCTTCATCAGTAATAACGTGATATTTATCTATCAATAGACCTTTTCCAAAGTCAGGGGGTAAAATTGAATCTGGCGTTTTACCATTAAGTTAATTGTTGTCGTAAGACGGAACATACAGTATCTGAATCCAAAAATGTTTAATATGACTTTAAACAAATTTTACTTTTGGTGGGCTGGTAACATTGAAGCCATATCTAAAGTCTTTGGATCCACATACCAGTCAGTGTTCTGTCGTAATCCAGTATCAAGCAGACGCCCCCGAGGGGGTAGACACTTGAGAACTCGGGTGTACAATATGTCTTGAACTCAATGCACTCTCAAAGCTGAACCCTTTCGAACTCAGGTGTACACAGAGATCCAGAGCGTCTACCCCCTCGGACGCCCCTTTCAAAAGTATTTATTTCAAACCAAGGCTTAAGTATTTTTTCAAATTTATATTCTATAGTTCGTGGTATTATTACTCCCAACGGTCTGCTTTTCTACTAATTTTTAATAAACAACAGTTGAATCCAGGAATACGAAATAACGCTAGTGTGTTTTTCTGGCTTCTTTTGCGTCACGCTATGCTTGTTTAGCTTCGTTATCGTTATGAAAAGTTATATAGCGACACGATAATACCGACCCTATATCTCCTAGGAATTTATCCGATTTACGTCATAGGATGCAAAAAAAAAAAAAAAAAAACAATTTCAGAACATTGAATAATGTAGTGTCTTTAATCTTTTTTATCGACGAGTTATTAATAATTTCTTCCAAAAACTTTGTTAATATAATATACTATCATAAGTTCATAAGATATGAACCATAAGTTTGTCACTGGTTACAAACTGGAGCTTGTCATGAAGTGACGTAGGTCATAGATTCGAGGTAAAGCGACCCCCCCCCCTGCCTAGTGAGGTGCTGTCAAAGGCTTAGCACAGAATATAAGGAAAATGGACTGCAAAATTATCAAAGTGTAGTTAATTCTCGCTTGTCGTTTTCGAAGTAGCTGTAAGTCTCTGGCATTTCGAACTGTATAGAAGGTGTCATACTTATGGATCATAATCTTATGATGCTACTTATCTCTGTTGCTGAGAATATGAAAAACATCTCACGGAGATATTAAGTTATTATTCCAAGAATCGAATATTTAATCAAACAAGTCTCTTAATCTTTAAGATTTGATGCCCAATATACTGTTTTGCACTAAAAACGAATACAGGGTGTTTCTAATAAGTCTACCATAAATTAAATGGTCAAACTAAGAGGAAAGTGTCATAGAACATGCATGAGGGGTCTAACACATTTATGTGCGGAGATACGGGCTCCCAAACATTGACTGTCCCTAAAACAATTAAGGAAATAGCCACACATGTGTAGTATAAGACATCAATCTAAGAACGTTATTGAACCTTTATCTAGCAGAAGTGTTCTATTAAATGAGTTGAAATGTGCAGTGTACGCTGGTTAAGTAAAGCTATCACATGTGTGACTATTTGCTTGTTTTAAGGGACAATCAATGTTTGGAGGTCCATATCTCCGTAACTAAATGTTGTAGACCCCCATGCATGTTCTTTGACCTGTCAGTTTGACCCCAAAGAACTTGTCACCATTTAATTTATGGCAGACTTATCAGAAACATCCTGCATACTAATTACTACTGTATTTCTTCGTGTACTGTATTAATTTAACAAACACGCTTTCAGTAACCAGTAACAAACTTAGTAAATGTAAAATATATTTTAAATTTATGCGGATATATTGTCTCCAATTTATACTGTGTATAAATATCCCTTAGAAATTTGTAATTAAATTAACGTAGAGCTTAAGGTGTGCGGTATTACCAAAATTTGTTTAAAATTTGCATAAACAAATTGAGCTTCCAAACATATCTCAACCAGATATATAGTATACGAAAATTGTTAAGTTGATACAGTGTATAAGCCGAGCGGTATATCGCTTAATTTAGCTAAATTAAGCTCTGGGATTTAAACTACTTTATTCTGAAAAGAAATTTAACTAAAATTTGGGTTCTAAATGAATGTGAATCTTTATAAAAGGGATGCTAGTGTTTAAGTTAAGGTTTCGAGTCTAAAATCCTTTAAAAGACGAAAATTTAACCTAGTTAGTTTTTGTTAAATATTTCGAAAAATCGGAAAATAATCTAAAGTGCTAGAATGTTTCTTATTTTAATCGAAAAAGCGTATAAAATAATGAATGTGATCAATTGGAACCATGTTTCTATCTACAATATTAAAGAAGATACACTGCCATGGTTTTCGTAATGGACACTACGCGTAAGGCTACTCCGCGAAGCCCTGGGTAGTACCCCTCCCTATTGGACGCCTTGTACCACCTGACGTATTCGGCTAATAGGGGTGCCCTGATAAGTCTGGCATAGATCAGGGGGGGGGGATGTTCTTTGGCCGATTTTAGTCGAAAAAGTAATTTCTATCTCCATTTTGTCGTTTGGGCCACTGTTTTTGAGTTTTAGGGATGACCCCTTAATTAAATTAGAAAGCATTGTCTAAATCAGTTTCTTAATTAAATTGAAGGGGTCATCCGTAAAATACTCCATCCAATCTCAACTTGAAAACAGTGACCCTTGTGGCAAAATGGAGATAGAAATTACATTTTCGACTCAAAATCGACCTAAGAACATTATGACAGACTTATCAGAGAAACACCCTGTACATATATAGACTCAATTTACCAAACACACTGGAGTGTTTTGGTGAAAACAAGGTATACCATACGAGGCCTCTGTACGTTTCGACAAACAAGGAGTCCAATCTGTCCGTTCATTAGTTATGTATTTAGGTAGGAATTTGTATTATTATTGTTATTAAGGGGGGATTTGTCTAGGAAAAAATGAGCGATCACCTCGTACGAGTTTAAGGCGTAATTCGTGGGTTTTTCTTTTTACTTTGATCTTTAAAAGATTGATTAAATAACGTTGTTACTTTTTGTGGCCCAGCTGAAACCTTGAAGATTGCTTGTTGATAGATAGTGCGTGATGTGTGATGTAATAACGGAAAGGCCCATGGGTGTATGCCCTGAGACGTTCGTGTGTTACGATGGCGTGCCACCAATGTTTTGTACTGTTTTTGTAAAACATAACTGTATTTCCTTCCTATCTCAAGTATATACTTCAAATCTTTTTGTCTACTGTGGAAATTTTCGATTTTTCTTTTGCTGAGACTATAACTGGCACTGCCTTAAAGGGACTGTGAAGCAGGTAATGTCGGGTGTGTCATTTTTTTTTGAAATACGTCCTTGGCTAGTCACGTGACTAAAGTAAAGGCGTGGTTAAGAGTTCGTTTTATATCGAACTGGCACTATCTTAAAGGGACTGTGAAGCAGGCATATAGTCGGGTGGATAAATTTTTTTGAAATACGTCCTAGGCTAGGCACGTGATTAAGGTAAAGGCGTGTCTCAGAGTTCTTTTTATATCGAAAAGTACCAACCATTTCGGGGAATATGCGCCTCAATCTCGTAAAAACAAGGACTATGTGTCCAGTCCCACTTCACATGAAGTATTTTGTATCTTGACGTCACGTGGTGCCTGTGACGCGTTTCAAATAATTTTTACCTGCCATCTGATACCCTCTTTACAGTCCCTTTAAAATTAAAAAGGCAGATTCAAGGGGTATTTTGAATTTTCAGACTCATTGTTTCATATTATAAAATGAAACATGAATTCGCCATGATCTATTTGTTACATGGATGATGTTTTTCATAATTTGGGAAAATAAGGAGTGAAAAATTAGGCGACGTGAAATTTATTAGCAAAGATATTTAAGAATATTATGGTAATTAGCATCCTGAATAATGTTAGGTTAAAAAATCAAACTCCGTCGTAAGTCACGTCACGCAAACTTTTAATTATTCAAATTACAGTTCTTGGCACGCGCCTAATATTAATTAGTTTAATAAATATTTAAGTAATAATATTTTGTATTGTGGCTCTAGATGACCTAATGAGAATTTTTGGAATGTGATATTGAGGCGTGCAAGTATACAGTATTTCACACTTGAATGCTCGTTAGATCCAATATAGTTTCGACTATTTTCTAGTTAATTATGAACGCGGAAGGGCGCTGATTATAAGCATTTTAATTAATTGGTATAATAAGTACACGGTTTTGGTAAAAAAGCGACAAAAATATACGCCGACGAAAGTTTCCGGGCATAAAAATACTCAACGAAAGCTAGTTGACGAGGGGATCAAATTGGGAATTATATTAATCTAGAATTATAGATCTTAGTGCGAAATTAACTTAGGTTCTCATTGATTACGAAATTAAGTTACGTGGTTTTTACTACGAAATTAAGCTTCACTAAACGACGGACTCATAATAAAGACAAGATGTAAAATGTAGGCCTACGATGGTCTGTTAACGCCGTTGAAGGCAAGAAAATAATTTATAATAAAAATGATAAAGCCATAATAGGCGGATTTTTAATTAGGTAGAAAAATTAGTTTGTAGGGACGATGAAATAAATTATATTAGTCAACTTTGACTTATCGTACTTGGTGATTTCCAGAAGTGATATCTAGTTTCTTAGTTTCTATAAATTCGTAACATTTCTAGCTTTATCTCCAGTCCAAACGTAGGTCCGGAGTTAATCCCCGCCTCTAAATTACAACCAGCATCCATTGGTTCTTGAAAACTGACGTTAGCGCGACGCTAATGAAGAAAATTACGTATTTTCCGATTGAGGAGAGGCGATCGAAATAGCCCGGCCCCTTGTATTTTGAAAGGGGGACTGTGACTATGGCGCGCGAATACTTAGGCATCTTACACCTTCTCCCTAATAAACTGGATATAACTTCTTGGTGATTTATACTTCATCTACGCCTTGTTGCTGTTCTTAATTTCACTCTCTCTTTAATTAGTTATTCGATTAAAACCTATTATAGTTTTAAAAATCGAAACTAGAACGCTTTTGAAACTGAAATAATTTGACAAGCAATATAGAAAAATCTAGAAAAAAAAATAAAAAAAAAATAATTCTGTAAAGATTTTGATCAAAATATCTCCTGCTTATTACAAAACCTTCACTTTCAATGCTATTCCGTTTTTTTTTCTTGACATTAAGAAAATTTCGATATAGTTGGTTGAGAGGCACGAAGGAGGGAGGGAAGGGGGGGAAGTAACGAAGTTAGAATTAGGGCACACATTTTTTTAACTGGAAAAATAACAGATTGAATCGTTTAAATGAGTATTTTTGTCTTTTTTTTTATTTTCTTATTTTTAAAGACGTTTAAATTTTTAATTTTTTTTAGTTTTCTTTTTCGTTATTTGCGATTAAGTAATACTATTTTTTAATTAAAATTTTGGGCTGTGATTTTCCAATTTTGTGTAACCTCTATAACGTGATTTTAAAATTAATTGAGAACTAAGGTACTACGTGTTTAATATACCGGTATTTAAGAAATTAATAGGTTTTAGTTTTAAGGTTTTTTTTTGTGAATTGTGTGGGATTTAAATAAGGTACCTAATTAAGTGGGCGAATATAATTCTAGTTTTATGTATACTTTAATTTAGACCGAGTTTTTAAAGCGACATACATCGGTGTTACGATTTACAACAATCAGGGAGACTCTATTAAGGATATATTATTAAATATTCAATCAATTAACCTCTGTTAATTGCCAAGTAATTATTGGATTACCCGAGATTACCTTCTACGGTTTAAATGTAATTTATTTACATCTACATAAGTCCAAGTCCTGACTGACTGACTGATAATCAACGCCTGGCAAAAACCACGTCACCTAGAAGGCTGAAATTTTGCAGGGACGTAAACCTTAAGTGGTAGGCACTCCCTAAGAAATATATTTCCAATCCGTCGCCATCTTGAAAAATTGCGGCCAGAAATGTAAAAAGACCTTTGTGGAATAACTTCCGATCATTTCAACAGATTTCACTAATATTTTCGGTTCCCTAAATCATATAGACACACGGGCCCTATTACTTTTGAGCTTTCATTTGCCTCCATTTTTTAAAATGGCAGCCGAAAAGTAACAAAATTATCCGAAATATGAGATAAAATTTAAAAATTTAAGAATAGTGTGCGAACTAGACTTCAGAGAAATGTATAGTACATGTATATATAAACAAAGGAACGGGCCTGGGATGGACTAACTTAAGTATAGTAAATCTTATCTCCCACCTTTTATACCTATTTAATGTAACCATAAGTTCATAAGACATTTTCCATAAGTATTCCCCTACCTATACTTCGTAATGCAAGTGACTTACAGCTCGAACTAGTTCGAGAACGACAAGCGAGAATTGCATGTCTACACTCGGTCTCAGTTTCGAATGCAGTCCATCTTCCTATTTAGCCTGTGCTCACCAGGAGTCGCTTTACCTTGAATCTATGACCTACGTTGTCACTTCATGACAAGCTCCAGTTTGTAACACGTGACAAACTTATAGAACATATCTTATGAACTTATGACGCTAGGAAGAAAGATTTAACGTTCAACACTTTATTCAAATCAGTCTACTCATAAAAGAGCCATTTTTCAAGCCAGAGGTATCATAGAAAACACCTCATTGTTTAAGGAAGAAAGATTAAAGATAAAAGACATTAAAAATTAAGAAAAGAAATTATTCCGTTCCGTTTAAAGTAAAGAAAAAAAGTAAGAAAGAATTTGAACTAGAATGATCCGTTATAATACGGCGTACGGGGGTCCAAGGACGTTTTGTTTTCTTTTCTAAATTCGAAACTCGACTGCAGCAACAAAAAAGCCCCACCAAGAAACTTCGTTCCAACATGTTATGTATGGAGGAGGCGAAAGTCGGGAGGAGGAGGGAATTAGGGAAAATATATAAAAATGTCAGCCAGATATCTCGCTGGCATCTGGTTTATACCGAGCGCATTAAGACGAAGTTATAATGGCTCTCCGTTAAGGGTGTGTTCTTGTTATTTGGTAAATTAAGATTTAATAGTTCATATTGTAGTAATATATGTACAGGGTGTTTCTGATAAGTCTGATCAGAAGTGAGATGAGACTAGAAGTGAAGGGCTCTAGCATTGATAGTAGATCCTGGCACTAGTGAACAAATTTGAGGATATTACGCCGCTTCAATCGCGCCTACGCTAGAGAGAAAAAAATTGGTCGAGTTCCAAAAACATTTCCTACCCCCTTCCCTCAACCTAAAGCGGCCGAACACGGACGCGGCTCCTTGAATCTAGTTCGGCCGTCTACCACCGCGAGCGTCTCACGTTTTGGAGGGAAAATTCAGAAACCGCCACTAGAGGGCCAAACGTTGGTGTGTTATCAAGAATATTCACTTTCGCCGAGTGAAGAATTTGGTTAGCTCAGTACTTCTGGTCTCATCTCACTTCTGGTCTGATATAAATTCATTCAAGGGGATGTTCTTTGGGAAATCAATTTTGAGTCCAAAATGTAACTTCTATTTCCATTTTGCCACAAGGGCCACTGTTTTCGAGTTATGATTTGAGTGCTTTAGGGATGGCTCCTTAATTAAATTAGAAATCATTGTCCAATTCAGTTTCTTAATTAAATTTAAGGGGTCATCCGTAAAATACTCCATCCAATCTTAACTTGAAAACAGTGGCCCTTGTAGGGAAAAATGTTATGGAGAATTTTGAACTCAAAGTCGCCCAAATAACATCCCTCTTGATTTATGACAGGGTGTTTCTGATAAGTCTGGCTTAAATTACAGGGTGTGATCTTAGGTTCAAACTGAGTGGAAACTTGTAAGTGTCAAAGAAAATGCGGGGGTCAGCAATGTTTAGTTGTGGTGGTATGGGCTTTCAGACATGGATTGGCCCCAAAAACAAGAGAAATCGTCCCAAAAATTCTGAAATTTGAACAAGACTCTCGTGTTGTCCTTCACGAGCTTTATACAGGGTGTTTTTATAAGGGTGGTAGGAGCTAAGTACAGTGGTGGATTTATTTAAGAAACTGAAAGACTATGCTAATTAAATTAAAAGGTCATCCTTAAAACACTCCAATAAGAACTTGGTAAACGATGGCCCTTAGGGCAAAATATCATACAACATTTTCCACTCAATAGGGAGCTAACAACAGGCTAGGGGGAAGAGATAGTCTGACGTCACGCAGCCCCCCCCCTGGTTGGAATTTTTGCGCGTAGAATACTGTTAGGGGGGATGAAACTCCAGTAAGAGATAGAAAGGTGTGACGTTTCAGGATCAGAACTGTTAGCTCCCTATCAAATATACTTCTGCCCTAACACCCTTTTTTGAAAAACACCCTGTATATCTAGATTCTTTCAGATTTGATGTACAAATTGCAATATTTCAATTAGATGATTTGATAACTTTAAGGTTAATCTACTATGGTTTAACCAAAAACGATTAAAACCCCTAAGTGTGGTTTATTTTTTTTTTTTTTTTTCTTTTTTTACTTTATTTTGGCAAAAAGGCCAAAATGGGTGTTATCCCTTGTAACGGGACGCCGGGACTGGTAGGGCGATTAACGGAACGGTTTTAGTAAAGACTTAAGACAGGATAAGGGTGGGGTAAGCTCTCGATATATTATTTAAATATATCCCCCTAGTTAATAAATTAGAATTCGTGTCTCAAATTATTTAGGGGCTATTGAAAAACAAGAAACTGAAGTTCTTTTTGTTGCTACAGACGCGTGGTCTTATTAACTGGACGACCTTGACATAAAGGCCATTAGAACGACCTTGAAAAGTCTTTTAATTTACAATTTTTTGTCGTATCTCTTAACTGGTCTTCTATTGGTTGTTCCCATAAAGATGAACCACCATCGTTTAATGGGAGAGTGAAACGTTGACTGTTAACTTTAATAATTGGGGTATGTAGGCCTATGTCCTTTTAGAATTGGAGTTTAATAGTTCAGGTTTGTTTTGAATTGAGGATTCTGATTATAAACGTTTTTTTGTGTTTGATTTAAATTCGAATCATGAGGAGGATTAAGTTGCAGAGAGTTTATAAATGACTTAAGGGCCACGAATGAAAATGTTTAAGGAAATGTATTAAATTTATCCTTGAGATGTACTGTAGAAAAACTTAAGAAGATATTCATGTATAAAATGTATGACAGAAAAAATGGGTATAAATATACAAAAAATGGGTATAATTTGTTGAAAAATAGATAAAAACTTGTGAAAATGGGTATACATTGTTGAAAAATAGGTAAAGATTTATGAAAAACGGGTATACATTGTTGAAAAATAGATAAAGATTTATGAAAAACGGGTATACATTGTTGAAAAATAGATAAAGATTTATGAAAAACGGGTATACATTGTTGAAAAATAGATAAAGATTTATGAAAAACGGGTATACATTGTTGAAAAATAGATAAAGATTTATGAAAAACGGGTATACTTTGTTGAAAAATAGATAAAAACTTGTGAAAACGGGTATACTTTGTTGAAAAATAGATAAAAACTTGTGAAAACGGGTATACTTTGTTGAAAAATAGATTAAAAACTTGTGAAAATGGGTATACTTTGTTGAAAAATAGATTAAAAACTTGTGAAAATGGGTATAAATTGTTGAAAAATAGATAAAATATTATGAAAAATGGGTATAAATTGTTGAAAAGTAGATAAAATATTATGAAAAGTGGGTATAAATTGTTGAAAAGTCGATGAAAATTTATGAAAAATGGTTATTAATTTATGGAAAAGATATTGAAGCAAAACAGGGAGAGATAATGATGAAAAATAGGTATAATTTGATTTAGAAGATATTCAATCATAACAGGTAGATAATGATGTTGTATTTCAAACAATTTGGCTAAAAATAGGTAGATATTGATATAGGGATTATTATTCAAATTAAGAATATGGAAAAGACTCAAAAACATATTTAAAAGTAAGCAATATAAGAAGAGCGAAATTCACCCTGAGCTCAAGTGAACCTTTAGAAATAATTATGCTTGGTTGAGGATATATTGAGAACTTAACCTCGGTGTATGTTACTAATTGTCGATATTCGATATTAGTATTAGCATATTGATTGGGTAAGGAAAGTAAAGTACATACAGTCTAGGAACTTTATTAAACAAAGAGTTTCACGTTTCATTCTCCCTAAATTTCGTCTGGCGAAGATAAAATGTCAAAGGGTTGAACTCGTAAATCCATCCACCTTCTTAGCTATTTTATCCTAGTCAACATCTTGTCTCCTCCCTTCACATCTTACCAAAATAACAAGTTTTTTTTATGAAATCTTGATTAAGAAGTTTGGTATTTCTAACGGGTTAAATATTGTGGGTTTTTCTGTACTTTTTCTTCTAGAACCTTTTTTTTGTGTGAAGTGGGATGGGTTAGAATCAATATTTTTGATAGCTAGAGATCTGCCGGCTTAGTAATGTCTACTACTCACTTGGTTCTTTCTCATCACAACGAGGGGTTAGACACTTTGCATGAACAAGAAGCGATATCTAGTTTATTAGGGAGAAGGTATAAATTCGCCACATTTCCAGTTCTATCTCCAGTCCAAACGAAGGTCCGGAGTTAATCCCCGCCTCTAAATTACAACCCGCATCTCATTGGTTCTTGAAAACTCACGTTTTGGAAGGGGGACTGGGACTATCGCGCGCGAATATTTCGGCATCTTAGATATTCTCCCTAGTAATCTAGATATCGCTTCTTGGCGTGAAATAATGTTACTCGAGACACTGAGGAACCGTTTTCAACAATAGAGCTATCTCAGAAGCCTTAGTGTGACGTCACCCATGCTATGGCCCATAGAACCAAAGCGGTACCAAACATGGCCTCCCACTGCCAAAGCTAAGCCCGTGAAGTTTTACCTTGGCACTGTACATCACAACTGAGAGCTCTATTTTGTTTGCCTTTTTTAAAAAAAGATTTTGAAAGTTTACACTGCATTTGATTAAGGAGTGTCTAGCCCCTTGTGTCACGTGTTCTCACACGTGCACTAAACTAGATTTATCGATGCACCATGCACCATGCATACGACCTTCAAAATTTCTAGGCCATCCAATCATTAGTTTTGGTCTCTTTTTTTTACCCAATCTTTGGGATGGGTCTCTTTTAGTTAAAAATATTGTCATGCGCGTGTGCTTCAATTAAAAAGTAGTTACTTTTTTCCAGCTCTCGTTCTCTCACCTTAATAGATATGTTTTTACTTTTTTATATAAATATATATAAACCGTTTAGATTTAATAATATAGACAAGGTTTGAATTAAAATTAAAATTTTCGACGCGTATGTTTCGACTTTTAAGTCAGAAGTTAGATCAGTCTTAATTTATTTTAATTTAATTATGATGAATTTATGCTTTGCGTTTTTCTGATAAGTCTGTCATAAATTAAAGGGTGTGTTGTTTGGGTTAAACTGAGTTTAAAGTGTCAAAGAACATGATGGGGTCTAAACATTTAGTTAGTTATAGATGTTGGTTCCCAAACATTGATTGGCCCCTAAAAAAAGGAAATAGTTACACATTTTGGAGTAAGACATATCAGCCTTCAGTCTAAGAACTTTATTGAACCTTTATCTAGACAGTCCAGGGATAGATTTAATTTTAGAATAAGGAATGGGGAACTGTTAGTATTTACTTCAGTCCGACTCATAGCCCAGTATAGAGCCCCTCCCTCCAACACGTAACAAAAAGTCTAAATTATCTCATTGGCTTACTTAAACTACGTTTTGATGACGTTGCTGACGGGGACGGCGAAAAATACCTAATTCCTTTTTACGTCTGTCGCTATGACCCGCCTCTTCTTTCATACCCCTCCGTCCCGTGGATATAGGGGTCCAGGACTTTGACGCGCGCCCAGATTACTCTGTTCTTCATTCCTACTTTTAAAATTAAATCTATCCCTGATTTGACCCAAATAACAAAACCATTAATTTATGGCAGACTTATCAGAAACATCCTGTATGCAGTTATGATCAGATTTGTACCCCCTACATTTTTAGATAAAAACATATCCTTAACTTAATTGCCATTTTAATTTAAATCTGTTGAATTTTAAATTTATTTTCATTTTTATTATTTTTGCTATATTATTTTCCTCGTACCAAATTGTTCGCAGTTTGTAAAAGTGCGCCTTGAATGCAATAATGCATCGATGTTAATTCGACAGAATTATTTAACTTTAATATTAAAATTATTACAAAAGACTGCATAAATTTATGGAATTGCTTCGTAAACACCTTGTCGAAAACACTTTGTTCGACACGGTCATTAACGCTGTTAAGTAGGTATTTCTTATTCTTTTCAAATTTAAATTCATCTTAAATTAACACCGGTTTTATCCTGTTACCCTTAGTTTTCATCGAAATTTAAAGTCGTGCCATCCGAGGGGCTAGTCATTCGTATGAATTTTGTACACCTGATTACTGATTTCTGAAGTTTTACGTGAATTCCGATGATTACTGAACGAATTCCTTGGTTTCTGTGATTACGATTATGATTATTTTCTTTGGTTTCCATAATCTTTACGATGATTTCCCGTTATTGCAGCAGATTACTTGTGATTTCTGTTTGAATTCCAATGAATTCCGGTCATTTTTTTTAGAGAATACCGTGATTACCACTGGATTCTTCGTGAATTGCGATGAATGCAGTGATTATTTCTATTTCAACTGAGTATGATATTTATTTTGGATTTTCAAATTCCTCGATTGATTATGTGTGATTATTTTACGAAAGGTGTGATTACCGAGGTGATTACAAAAGATGACTAGTAAATCATGTGGTTATTTCTGATTTTCTGAAGATTTCACGTGATTTCCAGTATTTATCGGATATTTTTGATTACCCACAAGAATGATTTTGATTACTGATGATTTTTCAAGAATTCTAGAAATCAAGTAATAGATTTCTGCGCTTTTGTACACGTGATTATTCAAGTGACTAACCCCTCGGTGACTTCAGTTGCTAAACAACAATATTTTTACTTGTCATACCATATGCAAATTTTTTCAACGATCATGTAGCCATTAGATTCGAGATATAAGAAACTTTAACAAATTTACCGACCCAAAAAATCTTTCAGGCTTAACAAGTGCAAATATTTGAATATTTAGGCCTAACGATCAATTTAATACGTGAAACATCCAGGACGTTACACGTTTTTCAGTCAATTTCTAAAACTGTTTTTACGTACTTGCGCAATTACATTGTATTATTTCTTCCACAACAACTTAAGGGGGACCTAATCGACAATGTTCTAAACTACATCTACATTATTTTCTATTAAAACCGGAGCTTGAATGAGTAGAAAACATTTTGTAATAGAGTGGATTGGAGTAGCTTGCCAAATGAAAGATTCAAGAGGGTTGTCTTCTACAGAGCTTCAAAGATAGCCTTGTCTTTGACACTGCGCTTTTGGGGAATGTCTTTGAAATGATACAAGTATAAGCCGAGAAGGGATTGGGGTATGCGTTTCTCTACCGAAATATGTTGCCAAGGATGACCAAGTTTTATATATTATATTTGCTCATGAGTGAACATTGTTGGTTAGGGAGAGTTTTTCTCGAGTTTTGAACCGAACTCGCGAAGGTCGAATCATATGTTGGACTAGGGCCACTTTAAGGGGCATATGAGAGTTACTGACTCTTAGATTAGAGGAAAGAGTGTGATGGAGTAGCAATATACATCCCTATAACGTAGCCTTTGTAACCCCTATCCACGGAACGGCAACAGTCCGCCCAGCTCCCTCACTGGGCGTATTGGTGGGGTCGTGCGGTACGAAAATGTGGACAATGAAGGCCCCATTTGTTTTAAAATAAATGCTTCTAATTTTAAATGGAGCGTGCGCGAGGTACTCTGGGAGACTAATTTTCGCACATAGCCTACCCACATTTCGACTCCATCTCACCTTTTCCTCCAAGCTCATTGTTGATTTAACTTGGAATAAGAGAAAATTCAACTTACTTTTTTCTCAGTGAAATCTATACGTTGTACTTTCGATGATTTTATTTGACCTTGTAGTTTTATTCCATTTTCAAAATGTCTAGGCTAATATTAGATGAACTTAAGTTTGACATTATCCGGACAACTCTCGATATCTCTCCTTCATTCCTCACCTCTCAAACTCGCTAAGAATGTTCATTGACATTCCATTTGAACCAGGACAGGAACCCCACCCATTCGGTTTTTGGCATTTTACAGCCTAAGCCTAACTTTGTGTTCAAGATCACTTTGCGATAGATGACGTCAAAGCTACAAGAACTGCATTTTAAAACCCTAGCCCCTGACTTCATAAGCTTCACAGAGAAGAAAACTGTCCAAATTTTCTTTAATACTTCAATTAGCAAAATCGTTTTGCACACAACTTATTTGCTCGTTTCTTCATTAATATTTTAGAAGGATACGTAACTTCAATTTGACATATGCATTGCATTTTTGAAGAGGGAGGGTAACTTGAACGGCACAGTCTATTTTGTATATAACGTGCACATACCTCGGGCGCAAAATGGAGGAGCCAGACGTCACGTGGTTCAAAGGGCAAATAAGACAAGACGGTTAAAGCAGGGAGCACTTCATCCGTGGTTGCAATCAAATTTCTCTCTCTCTGTTGTGCTGATAGCGCATGTGCGGAACTGTAGGACCCAGCCAGTGGTTGTTACCTTTCGTTTTTGAAAGGGGAACGGAATGTTTTCTCGTTACGACCCTAACTTCTATATGTGCTCACTGATTGACTCCTCTCGCATAGGAGTGGAAATTAAAAAAACTCAAACAATTTCCTGCCCGTGCAGGCATTGAAAGTCCATGCCACTAAAACTTTCCATATCACTTAAAGAAAAAAGAAAAGAAAAGAAAGGAAGAAAGCTAGCGCCTGGTTGGCAATCCATTTGCGTTCTTGAAGCATGAGCTGCAGAGAAAACATAGCGGAGACAGCCAAAAATTTAGTTGGCATAAGAAGTTGGCATGTTCTTTTACTAGAAAAGTATATCTAATGGTATATTCCCGGCGAGCCCCCAGAAGTGTGTAGAAGTGTTCAGAGTTAATTCCAACCAAATACATTGTCACTTAGTTAAATAGGGTTCATGGCTTCAATTCCCCAAGTTAAAAACACATTGTAATAATTGGTGTTTATTGAAGTAATTGTAAGATAGGTTCAAAGTATGGAGCACTTTGGATTAGGCTTAAGATAATTAACGGTAGTAAGATTATCTGTAATTCTGCGGATTTTAAAGTTTTTGAAAGGGTATTAAGAAATGTTTAGAACGCTATTTTTACTTCAGATTTTATGATTATTCCGATAAGAATGAATGTTGTTCGGCGTCTTTAATCCTTTTACATTTTATTGGGTTCCGAACTTCTTTTGTATATTTAAAACGATAATTTTTCAGTGTTAATTATCACCAGGATAACCGGTAAATTTTATGGTTCTGTGATGATACTTGAGATGAGGAATGAGGAGAGTACAAATTAAGTACATACAGTGGAGATTAGTAAGAGAAAGATTCTCTGTGTCGCTTCTATTTTTTTCCTGTCATAACAGACAACTTCGTTTATTACAAACAGAGAGACTAACACACCGGGGCGAGGCCGCCATTGGGGTATCCTCCCTCTCACCAAAAAGCTCCGCTAGACGGAGCCCGAGTTCATTACACGCGGGAGGCTAGCCAACTCGCACGGCCTCTGACGGAGCTTCCTGGCGACTGGGAGGATACCCCAATGGCGGCCTTACCCCTGCGTGTTGGTTTCACTTTTATGTAATAACCAGATTTGTCTATGCACCTGTCGAAGTGGATTAAAGGTGAAATTCATAAACTTGGGACACAACGCAATTTAGTACAGGCAAAGGCAGGAAGTTTGAGCACGACTCTCTGCCTTCGCCTGTACTTAATTGCGTTGCGTCCGACGTTTATGAATTCCACCTTTAAAAGATTACTAAATATAACGTGCACGCTACATTGCTATTATTGTATATTTTAAAATAGGTTTTTGGGCACAAGTTTTACGTAAAAATTCCAATATTTTAAGTTCAGCTAGCTAATTGGACCAAGTCATCTTGCGACTTATTGCCACTTATAGCGTTTTCCTTTGGGTCCTCGCGGAGCGCTCCCAAGGAGCAATAAAAATGGTAGTAGTAGTTTCCAGCTTCGTTAAAGACTGTTTTTGAAGAATAGGATCTCCTAGTTTTATTCCTCCATGGGAGCGCTCCGCGAGGACCCAAAGGAAAACGCTATTATCTAACGCCTTTACAATGCATAGAGGGGTGGTGGCTAGCCCCTATGCCACAGCTAACCGACAGCGCCCTATACTAACTATTACCAATAACTAACTATAACCAATTACTTTGGGCGAAAAATGTGTCGATCGAATATCTCCGTATACATTGTTATTTCGTGACCTTTGACCTCAAATACCTCAACTAGGCCACAGATGAAATTTACTTCGCGCAAAAAATGTGTTAATAGAATTTTGCCGTAGACATAAAAAACTAATAATCGATATCAGCAGGGACAGATTTAATTTTAGAAGTAGGAATGGAGAACAGAGTAATCCTATGAAAAACATTAACATGTACAAAAATGGGCCAAGCCTCACTTCGTGCCCTCTCCGCCGTAAAACGTTCTGAGATCCCATGTAGAGCCAAGTCTGCCTTTTGTTCTCATTCAATCGCCAATTGAACAATTATGTTATAAATTAAGTCCTTTTCCTAATTAATAACCAATATTCTTTGACTCTATCATTATTATACATCTTTGTTCGTATCAAAAATATCGTGACTTGGCAATCGCAGATAAGTAATATTAAAAGGAAGTCGAGGGGATATTCACTAAATCGTTGCCGATTTTAAAATAATCGAGGGGATATTCACTAAATCGTTTATGGTCGAGGGGATATGTACAAGTTTATAAGATGAGTCATGCACAACCCTACGTACAAATTATATGGTGAGTTATGCATAAGCCTATTTACAAGTTTATAAGGCGAGTTATGCATAACCTTATGTACACCTGCGCTTGCCAAGTCACGATATTTTTGATACGAACAAAGATGTATAATAATGATAGAGTCAAAGAATATTGGTTATTAATTAGGAAAAGGACTTAATTTATAACATAATTGTTCAATTGGCGATTGAATGAGAACAAAAGGCAGACTTGGCTCTACATGGGATCTCAGAACGTTTTACGGCGGAGAGGGCACGAAGTGAGGCTTGGCCCATTTTTGTACATGTTAATGTTTTTCATAGGATCTCACTTCTTTTTGTAGACCCTCTCGTTATACTTCGGTAGTTATATTAAAACAAGACCCTCTCGTGGTACTTCGTTTGCCATTTTATTGGAAACGTTTGTCCATATTTACGTTGAATTACCCTTTTCGACCCGCAGAGAATATGCAATAAAGATTGTACGCGATATCCTAATAAAAGAAAGTAGCATCAGTTACGGCACATTTCTTTTAAACTACTACTCCTATTAGCTTTAATATATATTTAACTTTCGGTTAACTTTGGACCATTACGTCCTTTCATCAAGAACACACACTATTTCTGTTGAACAGACGGCAGCGCCATCTAGTTTTAAAATAAAGAACTAAAGAACAATTTTATGAAAATTTCGGGATGTTTTAATTTTTCTGTGCTTTATAAAATAAATGAAAACTAAATCCTGAATTTTAAGTTTCTATCTCCTCTAGAAGTACCTTAGAATTTTGATGATCGGTGAGTGAGTGAGTGAGTGACAAAATCAGGTAAATTTCACCTGCGATATTTCGAAAAGTATATAGGGTAGGAACTTGAAATTTGGAAACTATAGCTACGATTGACAGTCCTCGCGGCAAGCAAAATTTCAGGCTTTTACCTGTACCCATCACGAAGTTACAGTGGGCTTAAAAGTGCCACGAGTTGCTTCGAGAAAAGGATGTCAGTGCTCGACTTGGCTGGGAGCACTGCCGTGCTCCCAGATGTGGGCGCGCGTCTAAGTCCCGAACCCCCTTCCACGGGACGGAGGGGTGAAAGAAGAGGCGGGTCATAGCGACAGAGGTGAAAAGGAATTAGGTATTTTTCTCCGTCCCCGTCAGCAACGTCATCAAAACGTAGTTTAAGTGAGCCAATGAAGCGTGTTGGAGGGAGGGGCTCTATACTGGGCTATGAGTCGGACTGAAGTAAATACTAACCGTTCTCCATTCATACTTCTAAAATTAAATCTATCCCTGATATCAGTCATTCAGTCTAGTCATCTAAGCGACATTATCGCGTCATTTAACTTGACCCCAAATTCGTAGACTAGACTCGATTTTAAACTTAAATAACTCTGATTTCTTTGCCTAATCTTACGAAATGAAATTTGGTTTTTTTCTTCTATTTGATCAACAGATTGTGATTCATTCAGAACAAGTACAGACCAAACTCTCACTCGTCTCTTGCGGCTGAAAGAGTTAAAAAAATATACTACATGTACCGTTCCGTTTCGTTATTCGACATTGAATCGATTTCACAGTCAAAGGCTTAGACGTAAAACCGATCCTCGCCACAGCAGATAACTTTCGACACTCAACACATTTAGTGATCTAGAATCATAAAAAGTTCCCATCTTTAAACCAAAACGATATCGGCTGAGAGTCTAGGGTAAGCTTTTTTGCTCTTTATTTATCTATAACGATACGCCTACGCCATTTCTTTTAAATAAATATGAAGGATCTAGCACCCACCAGTTAAGTGCTAGCAGAAGTATATAATACTTCTCTTCTTCGAGAGAAGTGTACACCTGCACAAAACGGGGGTACCTAATTGTAACATGATTCTTCCCAACACCATTTTATATTTATTATAGCAAGGTTATTAAATAAATATGAAGGATCTAGCACCCACCAGTTAAGTGCTAGCAGAAGCAGAAGGATATAATACTTCTCTTCTTCGAGAGAAGTGTACACCTGCACAAAGCGGGGTACCTAATTGTAACATGATTCTTCCCAACATCATTTTACATTTATTATAGCAAGGTTACTAAACCGAATCACGTACGCCTTAAATAATTCCATCATCATTACTCTATTAGCGCTTAACTATTTGCCAAGGCGCATGCGCTTGTGGATTTTTGTCCCACGTGACAATCAAGGGTTGTGGGTTGATTGCTGGGGATTTAGTACCAAACAGTTGTAGAATTCACCCTAGCACGGTGCGATGCCCATCTGAACTTAGTTTGATGAGCGGTAGAGCAAACAAAAAGGTGCATGAGCCTGGGAAGAATCATGTTACGTAAATAAAGCATTAAGAGGATACAGAGTGTCATCCTTCTTCTATTATCCCCTTCTGCTCGCGCTAGTAAACCATGGATGATATAAACTAAATTCCAAGGAAACTCATTTTTGTCAACAAGTTTTTGGTTGGCTTCAGAAGAAATTATCTATTCAAATTAGGGAAAAATAAACTGTAGTTTTTTATTATTATTTTTGTTGGAGGGGGGGGGAAGTATTTAATAGTAATTTAAGTACCGATACAGTTGAATTCCAAAATGTTTCAAGTGCCAAAATACTAAAAATCAATGACAAATTCATCGGAAATTTACCGGCTTAATTGCCATGATATAAAGCAGTAATTTGCTGGTGCATCTAATAGTAAATTAATTACCTACTCAAATCTTTGCGTATATGACTTCAAAATTAGTTAATTACCGCGCTATGAATCTGTAAATTGCAGCTGTATTTGGTAAATTACCAACTTACATCTCTGCTTAACCCTTTACATAAGACTTTAAAATTATTTTAATAATCTGAATTCTTAATGTAGTAATTACCGTCCTAAATTGCCAATAGAACTTAGAAGGAAAGTACGTTATCTCCTAAACATATGGGCATAAGTTTATAATGCCTCTAAGTAGAGAAATGGCTGCTACTCCTATGGCAATAGTGTTTGTCTGGTTCCCTTTAATGAAACCCTATACTCTCTCCGTATCATTTATCACCTCAACTTCAATACAAAATTGTACTGCCTAGCCTAGCATTTCTTTTATCCCTTTTAGAATGTTTCAGGACTGAAACCGCCTCTATCTCACGAGAGAGAGAGAGAGGGATTTGGGGTTGCGTAAGTAAAATGCCTGCCTATACGAAACGTAAAAATCTCCTTTATTCCATTGGATGATTTTTTATCATGTGACCCATTTAGTAATCGTCTCGACCGCTTGGTGGCTGCACCGCGACAGAAATTTCAAAATTTTCTCTCTTCGGATCTTAGCGCTATACGAGTTCTGACGTCACAGTAGCCTGCGGAAGAGGCCCAGTTGTAACCCGTATTTGTGTACTTAGAGGCATGATAAACTTATGATATGGGGTAATGTAAAATAGGCTATCTCGTCTCCCTCACGTTGAAATCTTTCAAAATTTATACAAATTAATCAAATTAAATTGAGCTTTAAAATGAACCTCATTTCGTTAAAGAGACCCAACTAGGCATCAACTACGATACTCGATATTAACTTTCTCTCCCACGCTTTTCCATTTTATGTTCTTCCTTTTCTCTGCCATTATCGCAAGGGTAATTTGACGTCATTGAAACGTGTTAACGCGTCTTAATTGAACAGCTGTTGATGAATTTTCTCGCAATCTTTATGAACTCTACTTTATTATTTTTTTTTCTCGCGTTTATTTTTATTTTCATTTTACAATACCGGATTTGAAACGCGGATCAAGATTAAAGTAATCTTAATCGTAATCCTCGTTTTTTTCCCAGAACCTCGTGCGATTAACCACCGCTGTTAATGTACATGGATAATTAAATATCGCCTAATTAGATCCGTCTTGTAACTCGGGGGGTACTGTTTAATGGGGTGATGAAATTTCAGACTTTTATCAGAACGTTTGGTAAAAATAACACGTGATGATAATTAGCAACAAGTGTTTCGAAATATTTATGGCGTAATAATTTTGGTTTAATCGAGCTTCTATTTCAGCTTCTATTCACTAGTATAAATAATTACCAAAGTTTGACCTTGAATTTTTATGATTTTAATCTCCGTGCATTGAAATTTAAACCACAACACTAAACAAACTTGTCTTATGTCAACTAAAATTATTGGCCCATTTTTATTCATTAATTACTAATTTTGAGATATTTTGTATCTATTTGTTGAGAATTTTGGGCTATTTTGTATCTATTTGTTGAGAATTTTGGGCTATTTTGTATCTATCTGTTGAGAATTTTGGGCTATTTTGTATCTATTTGTTGAGAATTTTGGGCTATTTTGTATCTAATTGTTGAGAATTTTGGGCTATTTTGTATCTAATTGTTGAGAATTTTTGGGCTATTTCTTTAATAATTGGGCTATTATTATCCGTAATTCATAAATTATTTGTTAATATAGGAAGACATGTTTACCTATTCATAGAGAATTTTACCCAAAATATTGTCGAAATTTGCTAATAAATCGAAATAATTAATCTTGAAAACCAGAAATCTTTCAAACAGATAAATCTTCCGTGATCTATAACCATTTTGCCTTATTAGAAAGAATCTTAACCAATCAAATAACACTAATTAATCTAGAAATATGTCCAATGGTTCTCAATGAACCCAAAAGACCTTGAAGCAATAGTTCCATCACTCAGATACTTTGTCCCTATAAAATTTTATCAATAGTTATGTTAAGGCAAATAAAAAAAAATAATATTCGCTTATTTTATCGAATTTACGCTTGTTTTTGATTAGTTCTTCTCCCTTCGATAACTAATCGGTCTGAGTCAGTAAATAAAAAAAGGCCGATTTTTAAGTTACCTCGACACTGAACAGGCGATTTTACGTTATATAAAACATAAGTTTATAAGTGATATGTTCCATAAGTATGACACTTCCTATACTTCGTAATGCTAGAGACTTACAACTCGAGGTAGTCCGAGAACAAGCGAGAATTGACTACACTCGGTTAATTTTGCAGTACTTCAATCTTCCTATTTAGTCTGCATTACTAAACCTTTGACAGCGCCTCACCAAGCGTCGCTTTACCTCGAATCTATGACCTACGTCACTTCATGACAAGCTCCAGTTTGTAACCAGTGACAAACTTACGGAACATATCTTATGAATATATGATAAAATTAGATAAAATGTAAGAAAAAATTGTGCTGTCATAATCCAGTGGTTTCTGAAGCCTAAAAATTTAAAGATAATAATTTTTCGCCATTTTAGTATTTATGCTACTAAAAACCTACATTAAGAACTTAAATTACTAAGAATTACCCACAAAACAGTAGTATAATTCAGCAAATTACAGTTGGTATTTTGCAGCAATAATTTAACATCTTTAGACATCATTACCCTTTCGCGCAACCTCTAAACTAAACTCAAATAGGTCAAAGGTCAAATCTATTTTATAGGTCAAACAAGTAAGGTCAAGCACTTATGTTTACTTATAACGAAACGACTGGCTATAATACACTAACGTGACTGAAACACTTAATTATTTGTTCTGAAGATTTGATAAAACTTTTATTGATATTTTTTTGTTTGTTTCACTTTGAAAGGTGCAATCAAAACCGAACGATTTAATGGTGTAACGAATAGCTTTTGCATATTTTGCACGAAACACTTTACACCGTTTAATAAGTCATAGTCTTTAAGTGGCTTAGAAAGCAACGCCAAAATCCCCTTTGAAAAACCCGATATCGCAAAATTCAGAAAACTCTAAAATCCCCTTTGAATATTTTTGAGCAGAATTAATTTTAAGCGCTCATAGTGAACCCACTATGCTTGGGGTTTAATCAAGGTTTGTTTCTTTATATAATTTGCTGGAACCCATTTAAGACTTGAGAACATTTAAAGATATAATTGAGCTTGAGTGCTAGGCATGATCTCCGCTCTTCCCCCCCCCCCTATTCCCTCACGTTATCACCATATTGGAAAGCTTATGACCGAAAATAGGAGCTCTTAGAAAATTTTCCCAAAATGAGTTCGGGTTCGTTCTCGGGTTTTATGTTGCTTCTAACGAATAACAATTAGATAAAGGGGAAATTATTATGCAACGACATAAAGTGACGTAATTTCCATGAATGACGTCATCAGTCCTAGTTATGGTATACTGAATATAAGAAAAAGAAATCCAAATGATTCCTTAAGCCCAAAACATAAAAAATAATTGATATTCTTTGGTAAAGGTACAATATGTTTATTATTACTATTATTATTGTATGCACCTAGCAACTAATGGAATTTTGCGTAATATTAGCCGCTAGTACGTTTAGGTGTAACGTACTAGAAATTATTCCATGTCATGACCTGCTAATACACTCTCGAAACAGCTGTTTTGATACCAGTTATTTCAGTGGTACATAATGACACTCTGATAATGTTAAGAGAGTCTCGTAGGATTACCCACATTACCAAGGTGACCTAAATAACTACACCAAAGTGACCTATTGACCGAGGTCAAGTCGATCGAGTTAAACATTTAGACAGGAAAAAAATTTCTCATGTCATTAATGACAAATTTCTTTTTTTTTCCCTTGATAATTGTAATGTTGATTGAGTGCTAGGATTTATGTGTCGTCAATCGGTTTAATTCTAGTGCGATTTGGATTCATTTTGTTAATTGCAATTAGTGATGGTTGAATTAGTCGATATCGTATGTAGAGTTTTTACTGGAACCGATACCGATTTTAACCGATTATTTAACCCAATGAAACCGCCGATTTTTACCGATTATCAAGATTAAATTAAGCTCGAACCGATATATCGGTTAATGTGCCATCCATATCGGTCACCGATACCGATACCACGTCGATTTGTTGCAACCGATACCGATTTTAACCGATTATTTAACCCAATGAAACCGCCGATTTTTACCGATTATCAAGATTAAATTAAGCTCGAACCGATATATCGGTTAATGTGCCATCCATATTGGTCACCGATACCGATACCACGTCGATTTGTTGCAACCGATACCGATTTTAACCGATTATTTAAACTAGGTGAGATAACCGGTTATTTAGTTCAATTAAACCGGTATCAACCGATGTTTTAACCGATTATTAATCGGTAAATTAAGCTCTAACCGATATATCGGTAAAAGTGACAGCGATATCAATCACGGATACCGATATCATGTCGGTTTGTTCCCATCACTAATTATAATAAAACAATTAGAAAATTAACATGCACGATATTTCTAATAAACAAAAACTAAGAAGGAGAACAAATAATTTAATTTAAGAAAGTTAATGACAATTTAAATTAAAGGGACTGTGAACAGAGCCTCGCACGAAATTCAAGTCTTAAAGAGATTTTTCTTAAAATGTAAATCCAGCTCGAGCACCCAATAACCGTCACTCGATTTAACCCGATAACTCTTCAGGTTTAATTACACTCAAGGACAGTGATTCGTTTAAACTTTAAACTAAGAAATCCAGAAATGTTAACTTACTTTAATTTTAAGAGTCAATTCAATCTTTTCGTCGGAATCCGTTATTTTCTTGGGCGATGAATTTGTACTTTTAGCATTCCGATGAGGCGAATCTGTCCCTTTTCTGGCCATAATTACGTAATATTTAGTAAGTGTCCGAAATTAAAAATGTCCTCAGTTCAGTTTTAGTCTTCGAAATTAGAAAATTTCCAGGAACAAAAGTCTTTTCACAATTTTACGCGAAGTTAAAAGCGTTTAGTTAAAATTTAAACTATAAAAAAATAAAATTAAGAAACTAATTCGAAATTAAAACGAAAAATATTAATTAAAATATGAAGTTTAAAAAAACGAAGCTGTCGAGCTAATTCTCAAGAACAAATCTCGACTGTTGATTCGAATTCTTTTATTTACTTTTTATTTCTTCTTCTTTTTAAATTTGGAATTCCAAAATGTTTTGATGTTTCCGCTATAACAGAGCTTTTCCTTTTATATAATGATGAGTAGAGGTTTTTGTCGATCGGTGCCGTACTTGTTTAGAATTGAATGTCCCTTCGCGCCCGCTCGAATCGCGCGATTGAGACCGGTTGTTTGTGAAACGGTGGTTTTTAAAAAGCTTCCAGAAGATTCCTCGCTCCGAGGAAAATGTTTCCGAGAAGTTCTACACCAAGGGGCAGCGTTTCACTGTGACGGATTTATCATAAGTTACCCTTCCCGCAGCCTCTCTCGTCTCCCCGTTTTCAAAAAGAGAGAAGAACGTCAAGTTAGAGAACCGTTAGAGAGCGTTTCAGACCTCAAGAGAGATTCGCGTTCCGTCCACTACAAAATTGGTAGCGCTGCTTTCCGTTTCTCTGCGGCAGTGGTGTGCCTTTTCGGTCAAGGTTGTTTGGAACGTTTGGATTTCCCATGGTTTTTATATTAACTTGGGGAGCTTCGTTAACTTGGGATTGAAAAGGGACAAAAACATCCTGATACAAATGACACTTTGAGGAGGAGCTAACTATTTCCCTTTATTGATGTCAACATGACCCAAGCTTCACGAGGTTCCTAGTTTGATCCTTGGGTTTTTTAGGACTTAACGTCATAGGTTTAAATTGTAGCCATGACCAGGTCCGTTGAGAGAGTTTGCGGGTCCCAGGGAAATTAGGAAATCGGGGGCCCCCATCAAGACAGCCCTATAGGTGGAACGGACCCCCTAGAAGGTAGGGGCCCCGGGAAAACTGACCGACTTGCCCCTTCTCTCTTGACTGCCCTGGACCGCTGTCCATTACTAGGAAAAAGCAAGAGCATATTGCTGTCTCCCTTGTACATTGTGTAAGGGTCATGCTTCGAAAAATGGGTCGGTACTCTAGTCTTGAAGGAGAGAGGGATGGAGTGGAACCCTAATACATGTAACGTTGCCTTTATACCCCACCTATGGAACGGCACCGAAGTCATCCCAGCATCCACAGCGTTTAGGTAGGGTCGTGCAGTACGTAATCGTAAAGGACGCCCCTCACATACATACAAATACAATGACAATCACCGAACGAAGGGTAGGGGCGTGCGCTAGGTACACTGGTAGAGTTACGGACCTGTGCCGCAGGTCGGCCATCATCATTTCCAATCCATCTTACCTAATTTATCCCTTCTCTAGTAAACTCACGAGACTACCGACAAGAAAAGGGATATGATACAATTAACCTCCTCCCTCATCGCGGTGTCATAAAGTTTTCCGGATAGTTTAAACCTCTTCTTGGATAAACAAACCCTGCAAACTCCAGCTTCCCCCTCTTTCTCAGCGTCACAGACCGTTACCGTGGCAACGGGAAAACGAGAGCAAAAGGATTAAAGTTTTAGAGATGTTAGAGGCAAGAAGGGGTAGAGAGAAACTGCACGCGTGTTGGGTAAAACTGTTTTAATACAGCTGCCTCCCACTCGTCCCACCCACCCACCTATCTGATTTGCTTTTCCCCCCTTCTTCCGTCCGCCATTCACACGTTTCGTGACGTCTACTGTGACGTCAGACGTCTCTTACTACGCTCTAATACGTAGTTCGTGTTTGAGAGACAGAGAGAGGTGGGTGATAAGTACTTGAGTGATAGAGTCCAACGTTTCGAGTTTTTCTAATTTATTTTTTTTATTTTGTGGAGGAACTGTTTATCAAATCAAACACAATATGACGACGCTTGTCAACAGAAGAGAATGAAATTTTCGAGTTACTAAAGTAACTGATAGCGTCAGACGTAGCTTAACCCTAGTTTTCAGCTCTTTGAAACTTTGGCTTGTTTTGAATTTGATGCTTTTGAAATTGTTAAACCTAGGAAAATTAGAACTGATAATATTAAATCCTGAATAACGATTACACTTTTTTTAAAGGGAGTGTTAGGCAATTAAAATATTTTGTAGTCCAAAACGAGCGTCAAAGTAACTAGTGCTATCATCCCATAACATTTTTGAAACATGGTGTTAAAATACGGTAATTATCCACTCTAAATTTCGGTCTTTATGGTTTATACTCACTTTAACCTTTATGTAATCAGCGGAAATTAAATATGAGGGTCATATCAGTATATACCTATCCTTGAAATCGTCATATCGCCGAAATTACTTTCAGTAATTAACTTCTTTTAACGTGTAAAAGATGTTTTATTTGACTAGTCAGGTAGTAAAGTTGTCTCAGTTGCCTGTTTCGTGACTGGTGCAATTGTATTTCACGCTTACTCGTGTCGACTTGGATTATTATCGTTATTTCATAGCTTAACCATTCGATATTAAAAATATTACAGTTGTATCATAAGATAAGTTAAATAAGTTCGTTACTGATTACAAAATGGAGCTTGTCATGAAGTGACGAAGGCCATAGATTCTCATAAAGCGATGCCTGGTGAGGCCCTGTCAAAGGCTTAATAGGAAGATGGAAGTCCTGCAAAAAATTAACCGAGTGTAGTCCATTCTCGCTTGTCGTTCTCGAACTAGCTCCCAGTAAGTCTCTAGCATTACGAAGTATAGCTAGTGTCATACTTACGGAACGCATCTCGTAAACTTATGGTTGTATTGACAGTTAACATGCGATATCCTTTCGCTCTAAAATTTGACTTCTCTAATCTATGAAACGACCTGAATAATTTTGTCCTTTCAAATGAGTGTTGATCATTCGTGATCCTAATCAATTTCTTTTTAATTTGTTCATTTTTATTTTTTATAAATGAATCGATTTATTGTATCGTTTGTAAAATGGAAAATATGGAATGAAACGTCTTCGACATGCACATTGGTGTGCAGCGGGTGAAACATTTCTACAGGGGCGTATTGGAAATACATTAATAACACAATGGTCGGAAAGTGAAAGACGAGGCTGCACACCTGCGCGACCAGTTGAAATCGAACTTTGGAAAACTCACTGTAAAGGACTCGTTGAAGCGCGGAGGGGGCGAAACTTACACTCTCTCCCCGAAGCACTCTCAAGTTAACCTGTCGAAAGCCCGGGAAAAACGGGAGTCCAAACGTGCCTCTCAACGAAACCAAACAGGCAATGATGACAGCACTTCGGACGGCGACCTCGCCGATCAGGAGCGCGCTTCCCCCCCGCCTCCGCTACGGGACCTCTCGGCCCCACCTGCCGTGACCCTCGACGCGATCCGGGACCTGCTTCAAACGGAACTGCAAGCCTTTAAAAAATCAAAGGAGGACGATGATAACGCCATCTTGGCCAAGATAAATGAACTAGGGAAAAAACAAACCGCCCTCCAAACGCAAATTGCCTCAACCTTTCAGTCCATTAAAAGTGACATAATGAAGGACGTGCGAGCGGAGCTGGTGTCCACTGCCAACGCCGTAGCCGTCCTACAAAAAGGACAAGCGGCCCAACTCAGCACTGCTCGGGCGACTACTGACAGTGTCTCCGCTATGACACACTCCGTCGCGGATCTCCAGACCAAACTGACGGGGTTCGAAATGGATCTTCACCGCCTGAAGTCTGAGATCGCCTCCACCATCTCGAGCCAGCCTGCGTCAGTCGACACGTCCAAAAATCTTATCGTATTCGGTCTGAAATCATCCGCCATGGACACCCCGGCCACCGCTGGCTCCTGGCTCCGCACACACCTCTCGCTGGCCTCTAAACAACCTGTGCAAATAGAGGCCACATCTCGCTTTGGCAGGCAACCCGAGATAAGCCGACAACCAGTTAAGGTCACTTTTGCCACTGCGGCTGATCGCGACGCCGTCCTTGACGCCACCAAAGAGCCTTGGGCTGCCGTGCCAGACGTCGACGTAGACGGGCGGATTAAGATAGTTGCGGATCGCACTGAACTCCAACGCCTCCGCCTCCAGGTCCGTCGCCTCGCTTCACATGTCCCGCGAAACAAGACAACCAAAGCGCCGCCGCCCCTCCCTAGTCGTGAGGACGCTCGCCCCGACGCCCTGCCGGACGCAACGGCCGCCGCAGCTCATACTCCTGCGCCAGCCGCTGGTTCGTCCCCCTCAGGCCCGCCATCGAAGACCAAAAAAAACCGCCGGCGGGGCTCGAACTCTCGGGCCCCACAGTCCCAGTCCTAATCCCGTGCCGTCCAGCGTTCCCCCCTGACATTCGACCACATCCAGTCCCTTCCGCCCCCAGTGTCCCTTCCGCCAAGCGCGGTAAGAAAGTGAAACGTGGTAAAAGGCCTTCTAAACGGGCTCCAGCGAGCCACCGTATGGGGTTTATTAACATGCAGGGCGGTCGCGGTGCTACGAAGTGGCAGGAACTGGCCCATATTATGGATCGGGACCGGATTGATATCATGGCGGTAGCGGAAACGCATTTGCGTGATGGTGAGACTCCCCCGATATCGGAGGGGCTCCATTGGACTGGCCTCAACAGAATCCAGGGTGATAAACGCGGAGGGGGGATAGGCTTCCTATCGTCCTCCGCTGAGGTTACAGTCCTCAAGCGCTGTTGTGAACATCTTTGGGTGACCACGCCCACGACGCCGCCGCTCAACGTCGCGGTGGTCTATGGTAGCGCTGGTAGATCACAGGAGGTCTATCAGAAAAATGCGTCGATCTATTCCTGTCTCGCGTCAGATATCGCGACTATGGACCCGAACCAAAGACTCTGCGTGGTGGGTGACTTCAATGGTCACATCGTGGAACTACCTCGCGAAGACGCTACTGGGCTTCACTACGAAGAAAACGCTAGCGGAGCGCTCCTAAAGACCTTCGCCGCTGACACGGGTCTGGTCATAGGCAACCTCTCCTCGTTGTGTAGAGGGCGATATACGTGGCAAGGACCAGTATCGCGCACGGCGGTGGACTTTGCGCTCTACTCGCCATCCCTCGCCTCCCTCCTCGTGAGCTTCATCATCGACGAAGATGGTCACCTCAGCATCGGTAGCGACCACAACGCGTTGGTTCTGGAGTGGAGGAACGATCCCAAACCCCCGCCTCCCGTTTTGCCCGACCCCGAGGTTGTCACCCCGGACCGCTATACCTGGGACTTCCAGGATGACAGAGCGATGTTAGCGTTCTCGTCCTACATGGAGACTCGTGCTATCGCCGGCCTCCCCACCTACGATACTTTTACCGCGGCTTTATTCGACGGTATGAACCTACACCTGCGCAGGAAGAAGCTATCGGCCCGACCGCACAAAGGTCACACACCGAAAAGGTGGTGGGATCAGGATGTTAAGGACGCGATCCTAACGCGGAAACAGCGCAACAAAAGCCATAGACTCTCGGTCCGTGCTCATGAGCCGGTCCAGGTGACGCGGCAAAAATGGCTAGCTTACCAGGATGCTCGCCAGTCTACAAAGCGTTTGATCCAAGACAAGATTAGGGAAACACATCGCAGGACTGAAAGAGCAATACTCGCAGCGGGACGTGACAAGGGCCGAAAATTCTGGCGTCACCTCAAGCGGCTCCGTAGTCAGGGCAAACGATTATCTACACAGCTAAAGGGGTTAAAAACAAAGCAAGGTGCCATCCTAACGGCCCGCCAGGACATAATCCTCCGCATAGTCGAATATGTCCAGGACCTGGAAGCTGAGCTGCTTGCTCCACCCGGCAGCGGGCCAGGGTCTCAGGGACCTACCCCGTCCCCACCTTCGTTGCCGACTCCACCTTCGGACCTCTGTGACGCGTTTGATATTGCGGAACTTCGCCAGGTCCTCCTCCAGTTGAAATCTGGTAAGGCCGCGGGCCCCGATGGCGTCTACACCGAACCGCTAAAAACACTTGGGCCAGCAGCCGCTTTCGCACTTCTCAACATTATCAACTCCATGAGGGCAGAGAACGTAGTCCCTGCGTCCTGGCTGCGCGCCCGAGTCTCTCTCATATTCAAGGGGAAGTCCAAGGACGAGGCCGACCTCGCTTCCTACCGCCCGATCGCTGTGTCATCCATCCTCTACAAGATGTATGCCCTCCTGCTGAAAAACCGGCTAAGCCCTTTCCTTGAAACCGGCCACCTCTTGGAGGAAGCCCAGGGCGGTTTTCGCCCCGACCGTCGCCTTGCCGACAGCCTTTTCGTCGTCACACAGTTAGTAGATCTGGCCCAACGGGCAGGTACTCCGCTCGAAGTCGTCTTTCTCGACATCCAAAAGGCGTACGATAGCGTGGACAGAACGCGTCTGTGGGCGACTCTCGCTACGAAAGGCATTCCGCCCGCGTTTATAGAGGAGATCCGGCGCCTATACACGGGGTCGTCGTATGAGTATACGCTGCATGGCTGCACCACCGCGCCCATTCCCAGTCTCGTTGGCCTTCGTCAGGGCTGCCCCCTCTCGCCTCTTCTGTTCCTGGTATACATTGATCGGTTGGTGGCTAGTCTTATCCATCTCCAATGTGGCGCAACGTTGCCGGCTGTGGGGAACGGGGAGGCGGTTATCATCTCCTGCGTCCTGTACGCTGATGATATCGTTCTCTTCGCGAACTCCCCCCGCGACATGCAAGCCCTCCTGGACGCCTGCAGTTCCTTTGCCTTGGAGACAGGCCTTCGGTTTAGCCGTGAAAAGTCTAACTCTATGGCTTTCTGTCGACTAGTCCAGCACCCCGGCTACGTTCTTCAAGGCTTCCGGGTCCCAGAGGTGGACGAATACGCTTATCTGGGGGTAGTGCTAACCAATGTCGGCAACTACCTGTCCAAGGCCGCCAACGTGCTCGCACAGAAGTGTAACCGCCTCCGCTGGTCCGTCCGCAACCTTGCGGAAGGGTCCTACAATAAATACTCCGTCGGTCGAACCTTATGGAAATCCGTTGCAGTCCCGGCCCTCACTCATGGAAATGAGGTACTTTGTTACCCCAAATCGGTGTGTGATACCTTGGAGCGTACCCAATCGATGGTTGGCAAAACGGCACTAAACGCGGGTTCGATGGCGGCTTACGCGGCAATCCAAGGGGAAATGGGTTGGAGCTCCATGGAGGCCAGAGAAGCTCGTTCCAAACTCAGGTACCTCGGCCGCCTAAAGTTCCTCCCCCAGGACAGATTGGCCAAACAAGTGTACGAGTCCATTCGTGCTAACGGTCTAGAGACCGCATGGACTTTCCGCGTCGCGGCGTTGGATAGAAAATATGGGGTCGGCACCGCTAGGGGTGAAGCAACATCCTATGCCACCTGGGCCAGCCAAGTCGACGGGGAAACAACCGAGCACGCTGAACGGACGTGGCGCTCCGCAATCTCCGCCAAGCAAAGCCTACGGCACTACGGGGCTAAAGCGCTTCCCTCCGTGGAGGCCTGCTATGATGGCTCTCACGGAGGAGGCCTCCTTTTCCAGGCACGGACGGGGTCCCTGCTTACGGGTGTCCGCCGCGCCGACTTCGGCGATTACCAGCGCACCTGTCGCCTCTGTGGTCTCCAGGACGAAGATGTCTTTCACGTCTTAATGGCGTGTCCAGAGACATGTGCCTCCCCCGCGACTTCCGATTGGCGACATGTCAATCGTGGTAGCCCGTTGGAAGTTGTCCTCGGTCTGGAGGGCTCCGTGTGGGACCACGACGCCGTTCGGGCCATCCTCACGACCTGGTGGACCAAAAATGAAGCCTGGCGACGCGCCCACCCTGACTCGTCCATACCACATTATCTGGACCGATAGGTCTCAAGACTTCCGTCCCCCGCTGCCACCACAAACATTTGCGCATTTTGTTGGACTTTTTAACTTCTGCTGCGCTCCCCCAATTGTAGGGAGCCGCCCTGTTTCAAAAGGGCGTACCATTGTACGGCGAACAATTAAACCTGTAAACCTGTAAACCTGTAATGTTTTTGCCCCTGAATAGGGGCTTCCCTTGAATAATTTGAATTTTTGAAATTTGAATAAAAATATTATCAATGCTGATATTTTTATTAGTAAATTCAAAAGTAAATAATATAAAAATAAATATGACCCTTCCCATTGTCGGTATCATAAGAAAGATATGTTATAGACGTGTTATCAGGGATATATAAAGCTAAAAGAAATCATTGTGTACTGATTTCCTCAACGTATGTAGGGCGGGGGATTTTGTGGGAAAAAATAGCCTAATCCTTATGTATGCCGAATTTTACCTTACTCTTTACGCGGGCCTAGGAATTCGCGTTGCTACCAACCAATGAAATCACAGTTAGAAAGACGTCTGAATTATGATGAGCCATGACGGATAGTAAGTTCTCAAGCCCGGCCCACAAACTCATCATAGAAATTAGCAAGGGAGATATGGAGCCGCAATTATTCCGATTATCTGTATGCATTCTTTATGTTACAGATAGGGGTTTCGAAACTCCATTATTTATTTAGTCTAAGACGCCATTTTCCAATATCCCAAGTGACTCTTTCTTGAGTCAATTTAAGAATCCCTTTAAAAGTCAGGACCAGTGCCTTGATAGATAGGTTGTAATAAAACCAAGAAGTGATAACTAGTTTACTAGGGAGAAGGTATAAGATGCCTTAGTATTCGCGAACCATAGTCCCAGTCCCCCTTTCAAAATACAAGGGGGGACATAAAAGGAGGCCGGACTAATTCGCCTCTCCTCAATCGGAAAATACGTAATTTTCGTCATTCGTGTCGCGCTGACGTAAGTTTTAAAGAGCCAATGAGATGCTGGTTGTGATTTTTAGTCGGGGATTAACCCCGGACCTACGTTTGGACTGGAGATAAAGCTGGAAATGTGGCGAATTTATACTTTCTCCCTAGTAAACTAGATATTGCTTCTTGATAAAACCTTATAAAATCCAAGCCATTTAGTCCCTACCACGCTGAACCAATATGGTCTCAATTTTGGGCCTAATCTGCTTCAGAATCTTATAGTACCTGTACATTGCACTACTTCCATCCCTCGAGAAAGTTGAGATACTAATCCCGTAGGGCCTTAGTGTTACTGGTGGATTACCCCCAGCTGCTGCCCAGGTCGTCCAAGCTCCGATTTCGTAACGGCAAAATGTACGTGTATAACTTCCCTTCGCGTGACTTCGTGTCGGAAAGCTGACACCAATATCACGCTAAGCCTAACGGCACCACAGTTTTTATACTGTTTTTCTTGGTAAATATTTTCGTCAAAATGTTATATCACCATTGACGTAGGTACTTGACGGTTGCTAGTAGGCCTGTATGCTTCGCGAGAATCGAGCTCAGCTGATCATACATCTTGATTGACGGCCATTGAACATTTTAAGTTTTTTATTGCTCCATTCAATCTTATTTTTGTAGACGTATTTCTGCTTATTCTCGCTCGGTTATGCTAGAGAAAAATTATTTTTCATTGGGACAGCTTATATAAAAACTAATTCACTATTACACAGGTGGGAGGCTGCCATCTTAGGTTATTTCCTTCGCGCCAACCCAAGAGGCAACGCAAGACGGAGCCTGAGTCTGCGGTAGGCTAGCTGACTCGCGCTGCCTCTGGCGGTGCTTCATGACGCCAAGGAAATACCCAAGAAGGCCGCTTCGCCCTTGCGGTGTTTGCTTCTTCACTGGAATTAATGAGTATGGAATTTATGGCCAACTTGGCGCGTTGGTATCGGTTTTTATTCCCTTTAACGTAAGTTCTTAAGATATGTTCCATAAGTTTGTTACTATTTACTAAATAGTATAACATGGACTGCAAAATTAACAGAGTGTAGTCAATTCTCGCTTGTCGTTCTCGAACTAGCTCGAGCTGTAAGTTCTAGCATTACGAAGTATAGGTAGTGTCATACTTATGGAATATATCTTATAAACTTATGCCTTAAGTTAATAAATCAAAAGCTTTAACTACGAAGTCATATCCACATTAAACCGGTATCTTTTTTACTTCAAGAAGTCTCATTTCATCTATAAAGTGTATGTTGTCTGTTGTTGTGTTTCTGGAAACAGGTGCGTTAACTTTTCTCGAACATACTTCATTTTCTATAGCTATTCATCTTATATGAACATATAATTTATATTTATCTGCGGAAAGTTTTTACCTAGAACTAAGTGAATTCAGTAAATTTCTGTAGTCTAGTGTCTTGATTTATGGATTTATTTGTAAAATCTACTCACTTCATTGTATTTAAAGAACCATTTTAGCTACGATTCTGAAACTAGTTTTGTAGTGAAGTTGATCTTCAGTATTATACAGGGTGTTTCTGATAAGTGCGCCATTAATTAAGGGGATCTGTTTTTTGGGGGGGGGGAGGGGAGAATCAATTTTGAGTCGAAAATGTAATTTCTATCTCCATTTTGCCGTCCGGCCCACTGTTTTCGAGTTATGATTTGAGTGTTTTAGGGATGACCCCTTAATTAAATTAGAAATCATTGCTGTTCAGTTTCTTCATTAAATTTAAGGGGTCGTCCGTAAAATACTCAAATTACAACTCGAAAACTATGGCCCGGACAGCAAAATGACGATAGAAGTTACATTTTCGACTCAAAATCGCCCAAAGAACACCCCTTAATTTATGCCAAACTTATCAGGAACACCCTGCATATAACTAGCCCAACATTCTTACTATTTGTACAGAAATAATTATTTATACCCATGTGATGTAGCTTTATTTATTGGAATTAACTTTCATATATCATTATTTATTAGTTAGTTTAACTATCAATAACGATGCTCGGAGACTTGTTGTCATCACAATAAAAACTCAAAACCTTTGTAACACTTGTATTGTTCGTTGAAGGCATTTAGGGTACTGTATCTCTAGTTTTTAAACTGCTTATTCATTCAAACGACTATGAAAGGGTTTTTACCGTTTTTAATTTAAACAAGTATACGTTTTGCCTGAATAATAAATGTTATATTTACGCGTTCTGATGTTAATATAAATAAGATAACGTATACACTTCGCCTCTACCGTTATTTTTATACCTGCCAGCCGTTGCGACAGTCTGTTTTGACGTGCAATTTTCCTAAACCTACTGAGTTATAAAACCACTTTTTTGGGTTCAAGGATAATCCCAGATTTCAGTGTGAAGGTTACTTAGATATCGTTTAAAATGTTAGTGGCAGTTGTTTTCCATCGTGGAAAATTTTTGAATCTACGATTCGACTGTTAGGTCGAGTCATGAAAACATTGGAGTGACTCATGGAATTTTTATATTGCCGCGATGGTATAGTAGAGATGGTCCGATACCAGTTTAAACCGATACCGATATATAGGTTTAATGTCATATTTACTAGATTTTCGACTCATAATCGCCCAAAGAACATCACCCTTAGTTTATGGCAGACAGGGATAGATTTAATTTTATAAGTACGAATGGAGAACAGAGTAATGTGGGCGCGCGTCAAAGTCCTGGACCCCCTTCCACGGAACGGAGGGGAATGAAAGAAGAGTCGGTTCATAGCGACCGAGTTAAAAAGGCATTACGTATTTTTTGCCCTCCCCGTCAGCAACGTCATCAAAACGTAGTTTAAGTGAGCCAATAAGATAATTTAAACTTTTCGTTACGTGTTGGAGGGAGGTGCTCTATACTGGGCTCTGAGTTGGACTAAAGTAAATGCTAACCGTTCTCCATTCCTACTTCTAAAATTAAATCTATCCCTGGCCAGATTTATCAGAAACAGCCTGTATAAATGACTATTCTAAGGGTTATGGTTAACAAAATTCATTTAAATCGGTCAGAACTTACAAAAAATAACCAGAAACCTTTGAATCATTTTCTGGACGGCATTTTGAAAGTAAAATACGTTGCAAAAAGGCAGCTAATATATCAGAAAGAAAAGGTCACGTGCACGGTCAAGATTCATTTCGAGTCTTAATTTACTTGACTAATTATTTATTGTTCTCTTGATTTCTTCATGGTTCAAATGGCATCCCACAACCAGATTATCCCCATCGGAAATAGTCACAATGCTAACAACCTAGAAAGTTGACCCTAGAAGATCACACCATAATAGAGAGGTTAAGCAAACTAGCCTTTGAAGATGCTCAAAGGCACCTTTTAACATTATTAGACCATTTCAATGTAACAATGGTGTCCGTCCAGGTCTAACATATGTTCTAAAGACGAGGGAGAAGTCTGTGTTCCAGTGTTTGCAAGTGCAATCATGAATTCATTTACTAAATTTAATAAATGAATTCATGGTGCAATATATAGACCATTTCGATGCAACTAAGAGGGAAAGACATCGGAGTAAAACTTTGTCTTCCATCTTGCTTTTTGGCGCCTGCGCTGTAGCCTCTTTGTATCATCATGAGAGTGGGCAATGTATCAACCCCGATACTGATGGTTGCCTGCCCCCTATTTTAACGTCTAAAAGGTCTATGAGCACCCAAGGTTTTGCTTAAACTCTCAGGATACGGTGAAGCGGAGCGGTCAACGTAAATCGGACATTCGAGCTGCATCGAAAATAGCAGAGAGGTTGCTGTTTTTTTTATCCAACAGGGAAAAGGGCAAATTGAGGAGGGGGCGTTAAATGTCAGTGAGCTAAGCCTTGGTCTTTTTATAGCCTCGGGAGTCGCGGGCTATCGTTTGACGTTGTTTACAATTGAAGCCTGATAATAGAGGGTACACGAAAGTACCCTTAGGCTTAATGAAAGACTCTAATCTATTATACATGAAAAGATTCCCGAAGAGGCTTCTTCCCCCCCCCCCCCACCCCCGCGGCGGATTAATTCTTTGGCGAGAATATCCGACCAGAAAAGAAAGATGTATAAAAGAAAAAAAGAAAAAATGCATCCTTTCCGTAGCGTAGGTGGGCAAAAATAAGATGGAAAGATAGGAGTCGGACACTTGCAATCCCCAATTACTGGACTTGGAGCAAATAGTCTGCTACTACAAACTTTCTCGTGACGTCACATCCTCATATTTCTTACCTCGGTTTTGACGACCATATTGGAAGTCGTCAGCTTAGGCCATAAAATTTAGATTATCAATATTGACGTCACATCTCCGTAGCTCCTCCCCTCTCAGTACCACTCCATACAAACGATACAGGGAATATTTATTTTGCCATCTCCGCGTGAAACTAAGAGAAGTGGGTGTATCCTCTCCTCTATATTTAATCCATGACGACGTCAATAAATGGATATGGTACAAACTCCTCCCACATCTAAGTTTTTCAGGCTAGGATTGATACTATTTACAACAGGAAGCCAGTCTACTTGGTGGACAAAGTGCAGTACCAAGTAGCCTGGCCTCCAGGTGTAAATGGTATCAATCCTCCTAGTCGGAAAACTATGTATAATCACTGTACCATAGACCTTTTCGATGTAAAACAAGGGGTAGGCAACCCTCAGTATTGGGCCTTACAAGGGGGTTGATACATTGCCATCAGTCTCAGCGCACTCTCATGATACAAAAAGACTACAGCGCAGCCGCCAAAAAGCGAGATGGAAGGCATTTGTTTTACCCCCGTGTCTTTCCCTCTTCGTTACATTGAAATGGTCCCCTATGTCTACTGCGTCTTCCATGACAAAGACCAGATTGAAGACCTGGATAAACAAATACGTTCAAGTACTATCTGCTCCGCTCTCTTGTGTTTGCCATCGAAAGACTAACGGAAAATATGTTACGAGCTTCTACGTCGAAATATTAATTTGTCTCATGGTTAATTAATAATGAACGCGTACACGTGTCCGATCCCTCAACTTATTAGAATGGTAGCAGCGCGGGTTATAGGGTGCTGTATCGTAATGTTGTGGGTAGAAAGATTTCTATATTTAGCTTAAGTCCCAAAGTTCCGCCTTTCACAAAGAATTTTCTTTCTTTTTTCTTGGGAGCTTCGCTTTTATGTTCTTTTTAGCCATATCGTAGTATACGATAGTGTCAGGAGTAGGAATTGACAAGGCGATGTTGTAATAGAACGATAATGGTTTATTCGATTGAGTTTAATAAATACAGTAATAATAATAATGTACAGTGAACTAAATAACGCGTGGAAATTACGGAGACCGTGAGCGCGGGTAGTTCGGAAATACCGGCCGAGTAAGGCTACTCTTCTCCGGGGAGGTTCTAGCGTTCTAGGGCAAGCTTTTCAGCTTAATGCTTCCCAGTCGGCTAGGTCTCTTAGTAGGCTTGGCTTTTTCAGCCTAAATGTTTCCCACTAAGAGTCCCTTCGAAAAGTCCCCTTTCTAGAGGCGAGCCGGTCCTTTTATACCCTGGCCCCGCTCTGGGCGAGTCGCGCTCTGGCTGTTGGTTTTTCTCTCTCTGTCTGTCTTCTCTTCGATACCCGTCCCGCTTTATGCGAGTCGCGCTCTGGCTGTTGGTTTTTCTCTGGCTGTCTGTCTTTCTCTTTGATACCCGTCCGCGGGGTTGGGGCTGACAGCTCCCTGTTAGAAAAAGAGCCGACTCGGCGACCGACTTCGTCGGGGAGAAAGGTGGCATCGTCGCGGTCGATGAAGTCCGTGATGAAATCAGGATCCGAAATATCACTTACGTTGTTGGGAGTCGGGGTACGCGGCGTGACGAGGGCGTCCGACGGTGAGAGGCGGTGAATTGCGTGGTCGAAGAAGTCCGGATCCGGGGCATCGCCTACGATGTATGGAGCTGGAGTGTAAGGCTTGGTAAGGTCATCCGCTGGTGTTTGGCGCTGGAGTCGACGGTCGGCCCGGCGTTGTCTTTTCTCCATGCGTCGAATAACACGAGGGTTAAGAGGGGCGATAGTCTCCAGGTGTTGAACATGTTGTTGAAAACGGGCACGACGTAATTTAGCCGAGGGTTTCATTCTAAAAAAAAATTGGTCTCGAGGGTCGGGAAGTAGAGCACTGAAGTTAGATCTCGTCTTTAAAGAGATAAGAAACGAAATGATGTTGTTTATCGGTTTCTAAACTCCAGGGGAATATCTATCGGGGCTAGTACGAGCGCGGGTTGACCGTCGAAGGCCCCCCGGGGGGTCTGCAGCTGCAGGGGAGGGTTGAATAGAGGTATTAGCGTGACTTTCGCTCACAGTAGAACGAGTTTCTGGAGCATCATCGGGAAAATATGGCCAGATGGTCGGTTTTTCCTGGAATTGGACACGTCGTTCGGCCTTGAGAAAATCTTTCCGATGGGTGAAGGGTTTTAACCTTTCGACGGAGACTATATCGCTTCTACCCCCCGCAGAGGAGCGAATTTCAAAGTTATTCTCAGCTGTTTGGCGAATAATTTGGAAGGGGCCCGCGTATTGATGGAGAAGCTTCTCTGATAAACCCGGTACCCGGCGAGGTGTTTTAAGGTAGACGAGGTCGCCCTCCTGGTAGGTTGCTTCCCGGCGTCGAAGGTCAAAGCGGGCTTTATCTTTACTCTGAGCTATGGCGTGGCGTTCGGCTGCTAATGAACGAGCGCGTTCTGCATACAAAATGTTCTCGAAGCCGAACTGGGTTTTGACCGTTGACGACGGAAGCTGTAGCGCAGCATCCACGCGCAAGTCAGCTTCGTAGCCATGGAGCAAAAAGAAGGGGGAGTATCCGGTGGTAGCGTGAAGAGAGGTGTTGTACGCGAATACGAGGAAGGGCAAAAACCGATCCCAATCTTTATGATTGTTATTCACGTACTGGGACATCATATCCGCCAGGGTTTTATTAAATCTTTCCACGAGCCCATTCGTTCGAGGATGATACGCGGTGGTGCGTTTGTGATGAACGGTGTAGAGTTTGTTTATTTCATCCATGAGATGGTTTACGTTCTCAGTTCCCCTATCTGTGAGTAACTCTTTGGGAGCACCGTACTTTAGCATGACGTCTTGTGTAAAGAACCGAGCGATTTCGTCAGCGGTCCCCCGAGGAATGGCTTTAGCGACTACCATGCGTGTACAGTAGTCGGTGCAGATAATTATGTGGATGTTACCGTCATGAGACTGGGGGAATGGTCCGAGTTTATCCATCCCTACCCGTTCGAAAGGCTTTAAAGTGGGCGGTATGGGTTGCAGTAGACCGGCGGGTTTCCCAGGATAGATTTTTTGTTGTTGGCACTGGTGGCAGGATTGCACGTAGTTAGTGACGTGGGCCAACATTTTGGGCCAAAAGAATCGGTTGCGGATGCGTTGCCAGGTACGGTTAAGACCTAAATGTCCAGCAGTGACGTCATCGTGTAAGGCAAAGAGAACAGCGTTCCGGATTTCTTTTGGGGCTACCAAAACGGACTTTAGGCCGTCTTCGGTGCGTATGCGGCGAAACAGGCAGCCGTTGTTGAGCTCGAAGCAGCGTGCAGTTCGGACGAGTTGTCTGGGTGCCGTCAACGGTTTAGTTTCCAGAAGGTGGATAATGGGACCCATGAACTTATCGTCGCGTTGCAATTGTGGGATGTCATATTGCGTTAGATCCAAGGGGTCCTTTGCTACCGGTGCTAGGAGAGAGTCATGGATGGCCGGAGCCGGTTCATATGGGCTTCGTGAAAGGGCATCAGCGTCCAGATGTTTGCGGCCGCTTTTGAATCGGATGGTGGGACTGAATTCTTGAAGAGCCAGTGACCACCGGGCCAATCGACCGTTTGGGTTCTTGACTGAGGTTAGCCAGCATAGCCCGTGATGGTCAGTGACGATGGTGAGTGGGCGCCCATAAACGTAAGGGCGAAATTTGTTGGTTCCAAAGACAATGGCGAGGCATTCCCGTTCGGTGGGGCTGTAATTTCTTTCGGCTGCATTCAATAATCGGCTGGCGTATGCTATAACCCGTTCTTGGTTGTTAATTCGTTGTTTGAGAATTGCACCAATTCCAAAGGCTGACGCGTCGGTGTGTATCTCAAATGGCTCGTTCCATTGAGGGTGTCGGACGATGGGCGTGGAGACGAGGCAGTCGCGGAGATAGCGGAAGGCTTGGTCGGCTGCGAGACTCCAGACGAAGGGGTTGTCCTTTTTAGTCAGCTCGGTTAATGGTCTGGCAACACCGGCAAAATCCTGAATGAATCGGCGGTAGTACCCCGCGAGACCCAAGAATTGCTGCACTTGTTTGACGGTTTTAGGTGTATTGAATTTGGCTACGGCGTCTAGGTTGCGGGGGTCAGGCATGATCCCATTTCCGTCGATGACGTGTCCCAAGTAGCGGATGCGCGGTTGAGCGAAAGAACATTTGCTCGGCTTGATTTTCAAGTTCGCTTTTCGCAAGCAGGTTAATACTTGGTCTAGGTGGTGTAGATGCGAGTCAAAGGACTGGGAGAATATGATGATGTCGTCCAGGTACGCCATGGTGACCTGCCACATGAGGCTGCCTAGCGTCTTGTACATTAACCGTTGAAATGTTGCAGGGGCATTACACAGTCCCATGCCCAGGACATTAAATTCATACTGCCCGTCCGGAGTAACGAAGGCAGTTTTTTCTTTAATGGATTCCTCCAGTTCTACTTGAAAGTACCCGGAGGCTAAGTCTAAGGTGGAGAATAAAGTAGATCCAGCCAGTCGGTCAAGGGTGTCGTCGATCCGTGGCAGAGGGTGGACGTCCTTTTTTGTGATGGCGTTTAATTTTCGCCAGTCAACGCAGAAACGCCAGGTGCCATCTCGTTTCTTGATCAAGAGGACTGGGGCAGCCCACGGGCTACACGATTCACGAATGGTTCCATTATCGAGTAGCTTCTGTACTTCCTTTTGGAGGACTTCTCTTTCCTTTAGCGATTTTCGGTACGGGTGAGAACGGACGGGGGCGTTGTCGCCAGTGTGTATTTGATGTCGGATGAGGGACGTTCGCCCCAGGTCGCCTTCGAATTGGGAAAAGACGTCTGCATGTTGTTGCAAGAGGGCGAGTAGTCGTTCCTTGTCGGTGGCAGAGAGCTGGGCCCCCAGATCTAAGTCATTCGGGAGGTTGGTTTCCGGTTGTGCACTATCCGTATTTATGACGTTTAGTTCTATAACCTCGTGGGCCCGAGCCAGTTTAGCGTTACGCGGGAGAATTATTGGTCGATTGTGGGGGTTAGCCACCCGAACTAGAGCTTTCTCGTTTTCGAAGGTTGTCAGCGTTTTACACACAAGTAGCCCGAATCGTTGGTAAGTTGACGGGAGAGGTTCGATCAGGACGGAACCTGTTGTTTGCGAGGCTATAACTTCGAGGGCGAGTTCGGAGGATGGAGGGATGGTAATGTCCGCTACGTTTCGTACCAAATTGGAATGTTCGAAGAGGGTGTCCGGTAGGGGGAAGGACGCACCGCCGATGGTGACAGAGCGATTTTTAAAACTAATCTCAACCTCGTTGTCATCGCAGAACTCGAGACCAAGGAGGAGCTCGTAGTCAAAGTTGGCTATTATAAGGGCGTCGACCTGATAAAGGGTCTGACCGATGTTGATGTTGAAGGTGGTGACCCCTAAGGGTGTGAGTAGAGTGCCGTCTGCTACACGAAGTTTAGTTGAGTCGGCAGGCCGGACGGGTAGGTTTAATTCTTGGACGACGGTAGGGTTGATTATATTTTTAGTGCTGCCGGAGTCGAGGATGAGGTTTAATTGTTTATTGTTTATGGTGCCGGGTAACGAAACTAGCTTGTTGGAAGGGTTCAGGAGGAGCGGGTAGATAGACTTGGACGGCGAGGTACCTCCTTTTACGACCGTCGGGCCTCGTTTCCCGAAGTTCCATTAGGGTGAGGTGATGGGCTCCGACCTCGGCGCCAGTCGGAGGACGTGCGGTTCGGAGCGAATGGCGAGGGACTTCGGTTTCTGGAGGCGTAATGAGGCGGTGGCCGGAACGGGGATCGATTTCGGTTTTCGGCCGAGTACGAGCCAGACCGATTTGGCGGGGTGCCGAGATTTCTTGAGGAATAATAGTTATCGCCGTGGTTTCCCGCGGTGTATCGGTCCGCCTGAGTGGTCTCTCGACAGTAGGAGGCGTAATGGTCCTTGCGCCCACACTTGTAGCATGATAAGCCCGATGGGCTAGGGTCCCGGCGTCGTGATGTGGACCGCAGAGAGTCCATTTCGCGACGCAAGTCCTTTATTTCCTGTCGCAAGGTGTCGAGTTCTCCGCTGGCGGTGGTTTGGTAAAGGGCAGGCGCGTGTACTGGTACGGCAGGTGTTGTTTTGGTGGCGATGTGGGTCAGGAGCTCTAGAATTTTTCCCTCCGAGGTGCCGAGAGGAGATGGTGTCGTCATTTGAACGGAACCGAGAAGATGTAGTTTAGTTAGGAAGTCCTGGGGGCTACTAGGACACATCAGGATCAGTTTATCACGGAGTTCCGGTATTAGTCCGCGGAGAAGAAAGTTTACTTTCTCCGACTGAGCCATGTTTGGGTTGGCCAGTGAGCAAAGAGTCATTGTGTCTCGGTAGTAGGTGACCGGATCGGTCCCCGGAAGTTGTCGATGAGCCAGTAATTCGTTAAATATGGCTTGGGGGGAGCGACCGAATTCGCTTAATAGGGCAGCTTTCCATTCTTGCCATGTGTTACGGGGTGTCGCAGTCGTTATCCGGACTTGGGTGGAATACCAAGCGAGCGACTTTCCCAGGAAGACAGACGGAAGCAAGGCAATGCGGTCGGCGTCAGTTTTTCCCGTCGTCTTCTGTTCGAATATGGTGATGAAATCGTTTACATCCTGTGTTTCCGGATCGTATTTTGGTACGTCCCTTTGTAGCGTTAGGGCGCTGAGTGCCGCGGCAACAGCGGCTGCGATATCGGCGGCAGAGGCCATGGTGGCGGGTACGGCTTTAGTACAAGGCGATGGCCGGCGTCGGATCGGGTGCTCTAGGGCGGCGACCTCCGGAGCGAGATGGAGAATCCGACGGGATGTTCGCGGTGGAAGCTCGGAACGTTTTTCGGGTAGAGTCGGTAACTGAAGTTTTTCCGGAGATTCAGGCGCCGAATAGATTTCGGTATCGTCCGAGGAGTATTCCGAGCGCGGTGATTTAGAACGGGGGTGGCTACTCATAAGAGTGTAACAGAGCACGGTACGATCGTTGCCCGGCGCCTCCACCAGTTGTCAGGAGTAGGAATTGACAAGGCGATGTTGTAATAGAACGATAATGGTTTATTCGATTGAGTTTAATAAATACAGTAATAATAATAATGTACAGTGAACTAAATAACGCGTGGAAATTACGGAGACCGTGAGCGCGGGTAGTTCGGAAATACCGGCCGAGTAAGGCTACTCTTCTCCGGGGAGGTTCTAGCGTTCTAGGGCAAGCTTTTCAGCTTAATGCTTCCCAGTCGGCTAGGTCTCTTAGTAGGCTTGGCTTTTTCAGCCTAAATGTTTCCCACTAAGAGTCCCTTCGAAAAGTCCCCTTTCTAGAGGCGAGCCGGTCCTTTTATACCCTGGCCCCGCTCTGGGCGAGTCGCGCTCTGGCTGTTGGTTTTTCTCTCTCTGTCTGTCTTCTCTTCGATACCCGTCCCGCTTTATGCGAGTCGCGCTCTGGCTGTTGGTTTTTCTCTGGCTGTCTGTCTTTCTCTTTGATACCCGTCCGCGGGGTTGGGGCTGACAATAGGCTCTTAGTTTGACCCGAGCCGTCGTAGTAGTAGTGGCCGGGGTTGTCGCTTCGTTATCGTCAGATTTTAGCTTAAAAGGAACTTTATATTACCACAACCCACCCATAGGGGTTACTGGGCTCGGTTAGAGATTTAATTATAATTAAAATTTTTTCAGGTCAGACCCGGGAATTGAACCCGGGTCGCTGGCGTAGAAGACAAACGTTCTAACCACTAAACCATAGAGACTTGATAGAAACTCCGAGTTTTTTATTATTTATTTTTATCTCTAAAATGTCGGGGTGATATGGGGTACCTCTTAATCTGTGGGGTCGGAAACTTTTGAATTTTTATCTGTGGGGTCGGATACTTATGAATTTGTATGTTTGGGGTTTTTATATTTATTTTCTTTTTATGTATGTGCTAATTAAATAGATAACGATTTTCTACCGCGCTCCTCATGTGTTTCGTTCTCGTTCGGTAGCTATCGTCATCTATGTTATATTTGACTGGAACGTTTTGGCGGTTAATTCAAATGTGGGTTTAGATAGAGCTAACATAGTGTTAAATGAGCGTTATGCGTTTGATCATTTAACATAGTGTTAAATGAGCGTTATGCGTTTGATCATTTTAGCATTGCTAAAGGTAATTCGAGGGGATAATCACTAAAATGCGTAATCACTATAACTAAACTTTCTCTTTCAAAAGTTTCTGGGCATAAGTCCTTGTTAGAAATTTATAAGATGCGATAAGTGTGCATCGGCATAAGTCTATGTTGTAAACTCATCGAGGGGATTATCACTAAAAACTATCTGTTCTTCGATTCGCCGGAATATTAGAATTACAGCATAAGTAAATTTATACGGTTATAATTTAATCACTGTTTAGAGTGGGGAATCGAGGGGCTATTCACTCTGATTTTATGCACGGTAAATCATTTAAGCATTGTAAAAGATAGCGCTATTCACTCATTAGGGTAAGGTATAGAGGGGTTATCCACTCATTAGGGTAGGGTATAGAGGGGCTATTCACTCGTACGATATGGCTACTATTACGAGCCCTTGGGCCGTCTTGTTTTAGTCTCCGATATACTATTCAAAACAAGTTGGGAAAACCAAAATATTACCTCTCCGAGTCAAGAGGTCTACTACTACAAACTTATTTACCTAGATATGGAATTATTTCACTTTTTTGAAATAAAATTTTACGAAATATTGAAGCAGTATTCCAAACATAGCGAACAGTAAAGTAGACGACATTTTACATCCAATAAGGATAAATCTTGGACACATGGAAATCAGTCAATGGGGAAAAGAACAGGAAATGAAGTCTACGCTTCAGCTGTTTACCCTATATTCTGATAGCTACATCCACAACTGGTTTGCAGTGTAAACACTATCGTCTCGTCTCACCTCAACAATATTCTTAGTTTGCCAACATGAATGTAAACGTTAAATAACACCAAAGCTAAATTGAAGCTAGACGCACTAATAGTCAATGCGCACCATAAAGAAAATAATAAGTCTGTAGCTACTAACCGTTTACCATTAGCCCTTTTAGTAATCTAATTGCCACCATGATCTTTTCTTCTATTATAAAATCTTAACCTGATTATTTAAGAGTGTATTTAACTTTCGGCTCACTCTGAACCGTTAATGTCTCTTCATTTCAGACACGAAATTCAAAGCAAAAAGTTTACTTCACCTCAGGCCTCAATTATTTACACTTTGTTTCACTAAGCCTATTGCGGATAATACTTGTTATACCCGCCGGAGTCTAGGTCTTAGTTTTCTTCATGAAGTCACTAAACCAAGGATTATTCTATATAAAGATGTTGTATAGCTTAAGTAATTTATAAACAGCCATTTCAAATAACAATATTAAAAAAAATCTTTGGAATATCAAAATGAAACAGAGCTTTAAAGCTACAAAAGTACTAAATGCATCATAATTACGAAAAATACTTCCACATATTCACTTTATATTTTGGAAAAAGGGAATATTAAGGTTCTGTATGATTTCTTAACACATCAACACAAGGCTAACTGCTAACGCGACACACTAGTGTAACAATGGACGGACACACACAGACAAAAACATAAGCTGCTTTTTAACTCTTTCCGTATGAATTTTGAGTTGAGAAACAAGATTATCTTAAATATTAAAATAAATATAATTAATATTAAATATTTTCTTCGTCAGTTGTTTGCCTTATTGAGCGTTACATCGATTTGATAAAGAACAATTAAACATTCCTGAGAGACTTGACTAATATTGGCGTTTGAAATGAAGCATACGCCGGTTGCTTTGCCTTACTCAAATAGGTAGTATATAAAGGATTCGAATCGCAGCTGTAGATAAGAACATCGCAATTGCGTGAACCTTGGAGGAAGACCCCTCCATTGGAAGGCTAGACGTTTCTCGTAACCCTAGCCGATCGCCGCGTATGTCTTAACCTTAAGGATGATGGTGGTGTTAGAAGCCAGGTGTACAGACTGGTGTCCATGTGGGATGGACAAAAACAAAGACCAGAAGATGGTGGAGTTAGAAGCCAGGTGTACAGACTGGTGTCCATGTGGGATGGACAAAAACAAAGACCAGAAGATGGTGGAGTTAGAAGCCAGGTGTACAGACTGGTGTCCATGTGGGATGGACAAAAACAAAGACCAGAAGATGGTGGTGTTAGAAGCCAGGTGTACAGACTGGTGTCCATGTGGGATTTACAAAAACAAAGACCAGAAGATGGTGGTGTTAGAAGCCAGGTGTACAGACTGGTGTCCATGTGGGATGGACAAAAACAAAGACCAGAAGATGGTGGTGTTAGAAGCCAGGTGTACAGACTGGTGTCCATGTGGAATGGACAAAGACGAGAAGGTGGTGGTGATTAGAAGCTAGAAAGATCAGACTGGTGTCCATGTGGGGTGGACAAATTAACAGAGTTGTTAGACAGGCAATGGAGTAATAGCCTGTAAGTGGAATACAATTTCCGGGACTGTAAATGCGGACTGGAAATTGAATACACGTTTGCTCCGATTTGCAAACTGCGAACGCGGTCACGTGGGTGTAACAACGGACAGACACACAGACAGACACACAGACACGTCGAATTTAGAATCTCTCCGTGACATACGTCACTCGGAGAGGTAACAAGGGGAAGACGAATAAACTAATCAATATATTCCATTTTTAGATATTCTCTCTGAATTTTTTATCCTTTAGGGGAAATAGGTTTTTATTTATTATTTAACAAACTTGCGCAGCATTTTTGAATAGAGGGCTTACGCGGTATTCGCATTCAGAGCAATTTGAATCTGCATTTCTACGTATAAAAATTGACCGAAGCAGCAAGAAAATAACAGGAATTCAATCGCGTAATTAAAGTGGACGAGTGGTCATTGGTCAAATTAACATTGACAATTACTGTGCCAATATGTTTTGACCAATTACTTGTCGAGGTGCCATTTACCAAAGATGTCAATGAATTTAAACTAAAGCCAAGAACTCTTATCCCCTAAGAACGTTTAGAAGTAGACATTTATATTCAGTTCTCATTTTTTTTTTTTTTTTGGAGCTACCTCCGGCATTTGGTTTCTTGGTAGACACCTTTGTCTAAATATCACTCCCCGCCTCTATGGAGGTTATACAGTTAAAGCAGACGATTTTTTTCAACCAATAATGATAAGTCTTTTACAGAAGGTAATCAAAAACGGATTTATGGGAGGTAATGCAATGCGCCAATGATAAAAAAAATTGGAAATGAGTAAAAATATTTGGCGAGATATTGGCTAAAGTGTCTACTCCTCTATTGTATATCCTCTATGGTCTTTTATGGGTTCTTTCTAATTTAACCTCTTCAGCTTTTCTTAAGAATTTAATGAGGCATTGAACCAAATGTTAGTCGAATCGGTTGTTGAAATTTGTCTGGCTCTATTTAATCCAAACTCCATTGTTTTAGTAGGATAATGACTTAATTATTACAACATCTTTGGCTTTGAGCTCCGATTGACTTCTTTGTTTTGCCTTTCCTTTGAAGGGACTCCGAAGAAGGCAGCGACGGGTTTTTAAATTTATTTAAAAAAATACGTCAGAGACACGTGACCTAAGAGAGGCATGGATCAATTAAATAAACTTAGTTCGTCAAGTACTAGTTGCCTAGTCCCACTCCATACGGAATCATTGAATCTTGGCGTCAACTTGGTGTCTGTGACGTATTTCAAATAATTTCTCCCCTCGTTTGGAATCCCTTTAAAATTTGAAGGGTTGTACCAGGGACAAATTTACTTTTAGAAGCGGGAATGGAGAACGGTTAGTATTTACTTCAGTCCGACTCATAGCCCAGTATAGAGCCCCTCCCTCCAACACGTAACGAAAAGTTTAAATTATCTTATTGGCTCACTTAAACTACGTTTTGATGACGTTGCTGACGAGAACGGCGAAAAATACGTATTCCTTTTCTACCTCTGCCTTTCTCCGTCCCGTGGAAGGGGGGTCCGGGACTTTGACGCGCGCCCAAAATACTCTGTTCTCCATTCCTACTTCTAAAATTAAATCTATCCCTGGTTGTACACTATCTTCAAGTTTCATTTCTAAATTCTTGTAAGAGGACCGACCTCGAGAGCTCAGACTAGAAAATGGAACGAAATCAAAAGTTGAAAGAAAAACAAATCTCTCTTTAGTTTAAGGCTTTGTTTGTTTCGTCTGCCATCAAAATTCTATGGCCATGGTATTTTTGTCGGTGGAATCTACCCTTTTCTGTCCGAGCTATTCTTAGCACGCAACTTCGATTCCGTTATCACAATTTTGTACCCTGGAGTGAAATTCATCCTACGCGTTTTAGACGTCTCGAATTCTCTCCCCTCTTTTTCCCCCCTCGCTTTCCAACTCCTTACGGTCTTTACTCTATAGTCGGCGAAGCGTCTTCCTCTAGCTGTACTGTAATACTCCCCCGCGCGTTTCGTCTTATGAGGTCAGAGCCAATTGCCATGGAAACGTCGGAACCGAATCGATGTTCTTCAGTCCTCTTCCGATCCTTTACTTCCATCCAGTGATGGAGACTTTACTTCGTTCAATATCGGTTCGACAATGAACTAATACCGGGGGAAAAGAATAATGGCTTTAGATTTAAACAGGAAGTGTAAACTAACTCCTTAAATAGTGTGCATTAAATACTCATTTTTTTAAAGACGGTTTTAGCTTACAGAAGTGGTGTAGTATGATAATAATATCTAACTCAAATTAATTATTATTTAATTTAGAAACTATTGAAATAAACTAATTACTAATACGTTAATTAACTAAAGCTGTTAATTAGCCTTCGTAATGGATGTGTGCAGTTTTATTTGAGACAAATTTGCGGCACGAGTATAGCCTTCTCTGGGATGACCCCTTATGAAGTGTCTTAAAAGAAGTCAGGGGCTGGTTTGTAAAATTTATTTTTAAATAAATCAGAGGGATGTGACGAAGAAGAGGTGTGGTTCTATTAAACTAACTTAGATCGTCAAGGACTATGTGTCCAGTCGTACTCTATACGGAGTCTTTGGATCTTGGCGTCACGTGGAGTCTATGACCTACATTCAAATAATTTTTTACTCATCCGTTCTCACCCACACTGATATCTTGGTCCAGTCCTCTGTAATAAAAGGTCTATGAATTGAGAAAAAGATGTAGTAAAGTGCGATTGGAAACTCGTCCCCCTTCCAACGAGTTAAATCTATGGTTTGAATGGGGAAAATGTTTTTCGTCCCGGCAACAAGTTGTCCACGCGAGTCGTATCTGTTATGGAACACGTTCTTTTTCTAGAGGACTCTCCATCTTGGGACGTACGTCATCTCTCTCTCCCTCCACCGCCTACGCCTCTCGGCGACCCGAATAGAAAGACTTGATTTTCTTTTTCTTTTTAATCAAAATAGGAATTTAGTTTTTCTCTTTATCTTTCAGACGGAATTAAGTTTTTCTGCCTTTTCTGTAATATATCTTGCTAGTGAATTTCACACGCAAAAGGGCACGCTATCGACTTAAATCCAGTAGAGTAAGATTTGTTTTTGTTCCATCACAACTCAGAAAGGCTTATCTCAAAGGTCAGACCTATTCAGATGTGGGAAACCAGAAGGATGAAACTCTGTATACTCTTAATATTTTAGTAATGTAACATAACTCTTCCCAGGTTCATGAACCCTTTTTGTTTACTCTCCCGCTCATCAAACTAAGTTCAGAGATGGGCATCGCACCGTGCTATGGTGAATTCTATAACTGTTTGGTACTAAATACTCAGCAATCAACCCACAAACCTTGATTGTCTTGACGTGGGACAAAAATCCACAAGCGCATGCGCCTTGGCAAATAGTTAAGAGCTAATAGAGTAATGATGAGAGAACTATTTATCGCGTATGTGATTCGGTTTAATAACCTTGCTTCAAATGTCAAGGGATGTTGGGAAAAATCTTTTACAATTACCCTCCCGCTTTGTGGATGGTACACTTCTCTCGAAAGAAGTGTATATATATATATACTTCAGAGGAAACGTAATTTATGTAAATGACTCCTCGTCAGGGAAAGTATCAGCTTAAGAATATATAAGCGCGAATAGTAGATTATATGACGAGGTTGAGTGAGAAGCTGAGCCTGATAGGGCAGTTAACTTTGTGTCTTAATTGATGTTTATTTTAGAATTATGCTTGGTAATGTTGAACCAGGTAATTTAACGTAGGTAGGTAGCAGTTTGCGATACCCCAGAGATTACTTAGATTACTAATCATTGAGACACACGGAAGTTATTTGGAACACTCCGCGACATAAAAGTTTTTGTTCTTCTATTTTTTCTCTCTTGTGGCTTAAAAAGACCTGAGCGCCAAAATATAAACGTGTAGGTCAATAATAGGTCAGCGTTTTGATGCACTTTTCAGTCGTTTCCGGAAATAACTATAGAATGAATCGAGGAAATAGAAACATAATATTTTCGGAAATACTCCGAAATTTCTCGAATTTCTTAATATTTTTTTTCTCATTCGGTTTCCAATAACAGTAGTTTTCTACCCGCTAGAGTTTGACCAAAATTTGAAACCGACTATTCCTCTTGAGTCTTCACTAGGCCTATAAACATACTTTCTCTTTCCTGTAACTGTTATTTAATCTTTATCGTTACATAATCAAGTGGCAAAGGCCCATAAACCCGTCGGGACATTTTTATTACTTTTCGGGCCGCCATTTTTAAATATGACGTCAAATCAAATCGAAGAGCAAAGGTCGTAAAGCCCGTCTATAAGGTATTGGCAACCAGTATTATAAAAATTAGTGAAATCGGTTAAAACACGCAATCAAGGTTATTCGGATTCACTTATTCCATAAAGGTTTTTTTACAATTCCGGCCGCCATTTCATTCAAGATGGCGATGGATTGGAATAATCTTTCCTTGAGCATGCCTATTACCAGAAGTAAGATAAGGGACTAGAAGTATCGAGGTAACCAAATTCTTCACTTGGCGAAAGTGAATATTCTTGATAACACACCAACGGTTGGCCCTCTGGTAGCGGTATCGGAATTTTCCCTCTAAAACGTGAGACGCTCGTGGCGGTAAAGTGATGAGAACTTTATAGGGCTTTATGAAGCACCGCTAGAGGCAGTGCGAGTTAGCTAGCCTCCCGCCTGAAGTAAACTCTGGCTCTATCTGGTTTTGCCACTTGACTAGTTTGAAGGAAACCCTCCGCCACTGCGCGTTGGTTTCTCTTCAAGTAAATACAGCAATGATCTACTTTACCTAAAATTTCTGAAAACACTAATCTTCGTTCAGGAGTGAATCAGGACTCCCTATTTAGTGGTTTTCCGTCACAATGAACAAGGTCTTCTGTTGTATAATCAAACTCGTCTAAAGACTACCTTTTGCAATAGACAGCAACATCATTCAATCGCTATACATAAGCTTGAAATTTCTCAATACCCAAAGGATATTAGATCTAAATCTATATACGTAGATAGTGGAGGAAATCCTTAATTACTTGTCAACGTCAGGTTGCGTTTACGGCTGTATGCGGGATTTCACTTCAAAACGTTTCGTATTAATCGGACTTCATTTATGCCTTTACAATGGAAGCACCACGCGGACGAGGTGAGATAACGTACCCTTATAAATATAAATAGAATAGTTATACGGAATAGCCGCTTCTTTGTTGCCGTATATATACAGGGTGTTTGCTCCTCCATAAACGGTTGGTAGGGCCGAAGTACAATGAGATGGTTCTATAGGAAATAGATTTTGAGTCGAAAGTGTATTAACTTCTATGACATTTTGGCCCAAGGGACATCATTTACAAGTTATGATCGGAGTGTTTTAGGGATGGCCCCTTCAATTTAAAGTAGAAACTGAAAGACAAAGCTAACACTTTTACGCTTCTAATTATAACTCGTAAACAGTAGCCCTTTAGGGCAATATGTTATAGCATAAGTTCATAAGATATGTTCAATAAGTTTGTCACTGACTATTGAGAGCTTGTCATTGAGTGACGTAGGTCATAGATTCTCGTAAAGAGAAGCCTGGTGGGGCGTTGTCAAAGCCTTTCTTAGTACAGACTAAATAGGAAGATGGACTACAAAACTATAACCGAGTGTAGTCAATTCTCGCTTGTCGTTCTCGAACTAGCTCTCAGAAATATAGAAAGTGTCATACTTATGGAACATATCTTATGAACTTATGATTATAGAAGTTATATATTTTCGACTCTAAATTGATTTCACATGGAAGACGTTGTACTTCGGTTATATCATTACACTTTTTGGAACACCCTGTATATATCCCTCTTAAACCGGCTGCGTGCTTGCGATATACTCCGAGAAGACCATCACGTATCCCTTGAGGCTGTTGAGTCTACAGCTTCTTCCTTAAGCTTTATACTAATGATAGTTCCGGGTAGAAAGGGTCATCCTACGCGTTGCACACACACCCACGTTTTGGGATTTTTTATTTTGTTTTGTTCATGATTCTGTTGTCTTTCGTTTGTAGGATTAATTACGCTATACCTAATTATACGCGCACAATGAGAGCAGAGACTAGGAGAAAATATAGCAAGAGTAGTAGAAGCTTACCTTCTACTGTCAGTCATAAATGTTTCTGTTACTTTTCGATTTTTCTTTTTCTAAATCATGGGTAATTCCATAAGTTCTTAAGATAGGTTCCATAAGTTTGTCACTGGTTACTGAGAGCTTAAGTGACGTAGGTGAAACGTCATAGATTCTCGTAAAGCGACGCCTGGTGAGGCCTGCTGAGAGCTTTTTATGAAGTGACGTAGGTCGTAGATTCTTGTAAAGCGACACCTGGTAAGGTACTGCCAAAGGCTTAGTACAGACTAAATAGGAAGATGGACTGCAAAATTAACCGAGTGTAGTCAATTCTCGCTTCCGAGAATTGACTACACGAGAGATGGCGCTATATCTACATCCGTTTTGGTCCAATAAATTGGGAGAATGAAGAGGGGAATCACGGAATAATTCGGAACACGTAGTTGGCGATAGAATTACATGGGAAACACAGTTAGTGAACAATCCCTAGCGTTAGTTAATCCATGGTCTGCAAAACCGGACCTAGTGTAGTCAATACTCGCTTGTCGTTCTAGAACTAGCTCGAGTTGTAAGTCTCTAGCATTACGAAGTATAGGTAGTGTCTTTCTTATGGAGCATATTTTATAAACTTATGGTGAGAATAAAACGATGAATGTTGGAACCTGCAAAACCGAGTGTAGTCAATTCTCGCGTCGTTCTCGATCTAGCTCTCAGTAAGTCTCCAGCATTACGAAGTATATGTAGTGTCATACTTATTTAACATATCTTTTAAACTCATGGTAATATGGCATAAAGTGTGTCATGTTTTGTGTCTCAGAGGACGAACTATTGTTTAATTTTTCTTTGTTTTTGGGATGGTTAAGAATATCCTTACAAATCAAAGGTTCGTTGTGTTTGGACGCGTTATTTTCTTCCACTTGTTCTGAAGGATATTCTTCCCATTTTGGCTAGAGAAATGGAATATATCTTATAATTCTTTTGAGTTTATCGTTGGTGTGAAGACCTTCTCTGTTTCTAAATCTTCCTTTGGGATTAAAGCGTGGTGGGAAGATTGCCTTCATAATGCCCTTAGTAAAGTTCAAGCCAGATACAGTCGATTGTGTTGGGTAAAACGCTGGAAAATTGACCTTTGAACTATATAAATTGAATAATATACGTAGGAGGTAGGATATAACTGAAACGAATTTTGTAATTGAAATTTCAGTTTTCCAAAGTCACTTGGACTCTACAAAGACGATATTATTAAATTGCATTAATCAAAGTTAATTGAATTGTATTCTCAGCAGTGATTAACTAGGGTTGGTACCGGTAATTGGGAACGATTCTAAATGGGAACACTTTTTCTTTAAAATTTTGTAACTAATTTTTGGGCAGCTCAAATTCATTTTTAAAGGGCTCAATTTGTAGATTGAATATCGAGGATTACGATAAAAATGATTAGAATATTGTAGGAATACGTGGATGAAAGATACGGACCAATATACGCACCAACTCGGACTGATCAACTTAAGTTGATGCCAATTTTAGGTGTTTCTTAATACAGTACCATCGGGGAATAAGCTTTAGCGAGAGTTACAATAATCCCACGATAACAAACCTTTAACCATTGGATAGATCACGTTTTTCGCTATAAAATTGATATTAAAATCTCTGGTTTCGGTTCAGAATTCGATTCAAAACTAGAGTTGGAAAAAACCAAGTAAAAATTGCAAATGTGAACACGACGTTTCAAAGTTAATTCGAATCCTTTTTAAGCTATTTTACTAAAAGATTAAACGTAACAGTGGTGTAAACAAGCTACTTTCGGATAATATTAACTTTAAAATACATCATTGACCCAAAAAAATGCTCAAATTTCGCGCCTTTAGTAAAGTTATCAATTTAGCCGTAAGAGGGCCGTAGCTACCACTACTGATTGGGCGCGAAAGCGGGATCGCGAGTCAGCTGTTATGCTAGGGGCTGAATAAAATGTGACTTCTCAACAAATTATGGAGCATTTTGACTCAGGTATTGTTTTTAACTATATTATCCTATTATCACTTATCAAATCTGCGTAAACTTTAATCCGGGTGCATGAATTTAGGCCCTACGTAATGGTAGCTTTTTTTCCTAGGGCCTTTTTAATTCCTCCCATTCGATTAGCATTAGTGTTCCCATTTGGGTCCCGCGTTCACTATTTAGGGTCAGGGTGTTTACATTTACCAGCGACTGTTCACATTTGGGTTCCTCTAAGGGGTTTTGGAAATAGGATATTGTGCAAAATTTAAAAGAGTTAAAAAGCTGAAATCATAGCGAATTGTGTCTAAAGAATCAAATTTCATGTCCTGAAAGTTTCAGGTGTCTAACGTTAGCGCAACCGAAGTTATTCAAAGATTTGTAAAAAGTGTTCCCAATTACCAGTACCAACCCTATTTATTGTTCATTTCGCTGAGGTAATGAAATTACTCAATCACTATGTCGTGGTTTAATACAACAATTCGTTATCAAACTTTAAAGATGTTTAAAAACGCGATTGAAAGCATGCTTGCACAAATTCCCAAAGGCCTTAATATTTTTATCTTTCCCTCGTGTTTCCATTTTCTCGCGAAACGACCTAAGAACTTGGAGGAGAGGTGAAATGGAGTAGAAATATTCGTGGGCCATGTGCCGCAATGAAAATCTCCCAAAGTACCTCTGTCTTAAGGTAGGGTATAAGTGCTGCCTCGTAGCGCCATTTAAAAATAGAAGCTAGCTCTCATGAATTAGCTTCTATTTTCAAGACACAGGGGCATCCTTGACGTTTTCGTACCATGTAACGTTGCCTCCGTACCCCCACCTACTGCATCGAAGTACTCAAAACATCCTCAGCTTTTAGGCAAGGGTTTAGGTAGGGTCGTACAGTACGGAATTGTAAAGAACGCCCCCTGTGTCTTAAAATTAGAAGCTAGCTCTTATACAAATACAATGGCACTACGTAGCAGGATTTAACAATCGCCTACCGAAGTATAGGGGCTGCGTGAGGTAAACTGGGAGAGTTTCAGTGCTGCAGGTCGCCCATCTTACCTCAATTCTTCCTGCTGGGAGGACTTCGTTGCCGTAGATGGGGATACAGAGGCTACGTAACTTAGAATTGTCCCAAAACTGCTTCTGTATTTTCAATGACCCCTTATTCACCCAAATCGTGTATATATAAATTAAGATATAACCCCGTTTCTATATATTTAACGAAAGATTGTGGGTCTGGAGATACTATTCCATTGTTTAATGATGCTATACACGGACTTAAACATCTGGACATTAAGCGATATCAAATTATAATCTAGACTGAACGCCTTTACATCATTGTGGCCTACTGCTATTGTAATTCATTCTTGCTGAAAAGAGAGTTACATTAATGTAGAGGTTTTATTCATTTTGTCCAGTAGCCAGCCTGCCTCGATGTCTCGGAGCCAACGGTGGACACGCGAAAGGTTCAATGACACAAAATGAGAACGAGTGTTAGTTTGTTGGCGCCGCCAATAACCCCAACAACATGTATGGCGTACAGTAGTAGAGCTAGACTCCAGGGGGCTCGCTTTGATCTCTAGCCAAACTTCTCTGATATAAAAAGCTTTCTTTACTAGTCAGTCCTCCTGGTTTAATTTTTTTTTTAATTTTCATTCGTTCGTTTTGTCTGTTCTTATATCGATTGTACAGTACAAGAAGTCAATTACCACGAAGCTATAAATTACTATAAATTTCTCTGTCTGATAAACAAAACGGTATTATACAGGGTGTTTCCAATAAGTCTGTCATAAATTAAGTGTTCCATTCTTTGAGTCAAAGAACATGGGGTCTACGACATTCAATTAGTCACAGAGCTATTGGCTGCCAAACTTTGTTTGGCCCCTAAAACAGGGAAATAGTAAAGGTCCGCTTACACTATGATCATAAGGTACCTAAGGCTCGCGCTCGGTACGACGGACCTTAACACATGGGGAGTAATTAGCTTTACATTACCATGCAAAGTACGCACACTTCTACCCATTTAATAGTACACTTCAAGATGAAGGTTCAAATTTTCAATAACGTTCTTCTGTGACTATTTCCTTGTGTTTTAGGGGGGCAAAGTATGTATACCCAAATCACCGTAAATAAATGTTGTAGACCCCAATGTTTTATGACGCTTTTCACTCAGTCAGACCAGGAGCACGTATAAGGAGAGTCAAAGATAGAAGGGGGAAGGGCACTATAACGGCACAGCCCGATATCTCTCTCACACGCACCTATCTCGGCGCACAGCCTAGGAGCAAGGCTTCACTTGCTCCGTTTAGAAAGAAATTCAAAAAGGGTAAATACGAAAAGACATACGCTTAGAGGACAAAATTCTCTGATTTTTTTTCTCTCTGCTGCACTGATTGCGCATGTGGGGAACTCTGATACCGAGCACCGCTTTTGAAAAGGGGGGGGGGCTGACGTTGAATGTTTCTCTCCTATCCTAGGTTCTCAATGGTTTGATCTGTTTTATAGACACCAAAATTCGACTACTGGGGATGAAAGTGTCGCGTGGATTGCTTATAAGGCAAACTGCCACCGAAAGGACGTTTTTTTTTTTTTCATATTAGAAATTTACAATATTGGTGTAGAGGAAAGTAAAGGTTAAGGGATTAAAAACTCTTCAGTTCCAGTTGCAGCTTTTCTGATAGTTGAAACCAAAATTCAATATCACCAATCTCTGCCTCATATTTCTTGCAAATTCACTTTGGTCATGATGAGTACTTCGTTTTTATTTGCTTCCCATCGAATTCAAGCGACCGAAAGATCGTATTTTGGCTTGAAAAAGGCTAGCCTGACAGACGCTGTAGGCAAAAGGGATGGGCTAAATCAAAATGTAAAGGAAGCGACAGAAATCCGTTTTATCCTTTAGGCTTCCTTGTTTAGAAGGCGATCAATACTTTGATACAATGTAGGTTGAAGGATGCAGCCAAAGGGTTGGTGAGGTTGAATAGCGCGTCTAGAAAGTCCACTGACCCACTCATGAAGGTTTCTTTTTTAACTTCCGCTTCTGGAAGAAATCGATTTAAAACGTCCGCCTCTTTTTGTTCTCATTTTCAGTAGACGCCCATATTTTTAGACATAATTTGAAAATAGAGAACTATCAAACGCTATGAGGTTCAAAATAGAGTAGTCAAAACTAATTGTACCCACTCCGTCTATTAAAAGTTATAAGTTTCTTCTCAAAATGACTTTTTCTTCATTTAATTTTCTGATTCAGTAAGACGAAAAATGTTTACTCCAGTGAAATTCATAAAAACTGAGGGGCCCGACTCGGATCAGGTTTCATCTTCAAACTATCTAGTGAAATGGCCAATAATTATTAAGGAGGAAGATGATGAGCCTAGCACTGCTACGGAAACAGTTCCAGTCCATGCGCCTACAGAAAACACTGGAAAAGGTCTTGGAAAGAAGAGAACTGACAGGGAAACTGAGAAAGTTTGCGCCAGGAAATTGAAAGAAAAGCCTTATAGACGTCAAAAAAGTAAAGCTCCAGTTGGTAGTAAATCTGCTTTAGCGAGTGGCACACTAACGGACCAAGCCGAGAAGCCTTTTAAATGTGACTCCTGCGAGAAGTCATTTAATGCACCATCGCTATTAGCTTACCATAAGATTACACACTCGTCGGACCGTCCATTTAAATGTCAAGTCTGTCAGATGGCCTTCAAATTAAAAGGTGCTTTGACACGACATAAAGTCAAACACTCTTCCGTTCGTCCATTTAAATGTCAAGTGTGTCAAATGACCTTCAAACTCAAAGGTGCTTTGACACAACATGAAGTCAGACACTCTTCCGTTCGTCCATTTAAATGTCAAGTGTGTCAAATGACTTTCAAACTCAAAGAAACTTTGACACGACATAAAGTCAAACACTCTTCCGTTCGTCCATTTAAATGCCAAATGTGTCAGATGGCCTTCAAACGCAAAACCGATTTGGAAGTGCATAATGTCGTACATTTGTCGAGGCGTCCTTTCAAATGCAACGTGTGCGGCTTTCGTTTCAAATCAAAGCATCGCTTGCATACGCACAAGAAATTGCACTCTTCCGAGAAGAATCTCAATTGTTCCGAATGCGATGAAGCCTTTAAAACCTTGAGTATGCTTAAGAACCATAAATGTGTTCATTCTATGGACCGACCCTATAAATGCGGCATTTGCGAAAGTGGTTTCAAAAGTAAAGTTTCACTACGTGGTCACGAGTGTTCTGAGATTGCTGGAATATCTTTTGTGGAAGACGAAAAATACATTTGCCACGAATGCAAAGCCGTGTTTTTCACCAAAGATTCGTTGGTTAAACACAACGGAAAAAGATGTTCCTTCAAAAAATTTAAATTGCGAGCTTCGCGTGTTGTATTGAAAAGGTTAACTGCAGAGCAACTTGCAAACTTTGGCGTTTTTTCATATCCTCGTATGAGAATCCAAATCAAAGAGGAACCTGAATAAACGCATGATCAAACAATAACATTTTGGAACTTCGTCTTGACATATTACTTAACTTCCCATTTAATTTACCCTAATTAGATATTAATGTACTAAATGATAATATGCTTTGGCTCATTAAAGATCGTTGAATAGCGTCAATAGGATTTTTCATTTTTCTAAATCCTTCTAATTTAGAGAAAAGGTTAATTTTAAGGTTAACCTGTAAAACTAGTAAATTTATTTTGAATTATTGAAATTCGATTGCTGTAGTCTTCGTGTAAATAAAAACCACCAAAACTGAAACAAACAATCCACATTTGAGGAAAATTATAAACTATACTGATTTTTAGGTCTTGAAAGTCCACTGACCATCCATGAAAGGTTTTTTTGTTTAACTTCCGCTTCTCAGCGCAATCGACTTTACAACTTCGTCCTCTTTATACTTTCAGTTTCAGTAGACGTGCATTTTTTAGACATAATATGAAACGAATTGTTCCAACGCTATAATGTTAAAAATATGGACCAATCAAAACTAATTATACCTACAAATCTTGGATTTTGTCTATTAAAATCAAACGTTTTAACTCAAAATGACTTTTTCTTCATTTCATTTTCAGATTCAGTAAGACGAAAAATGTTTACTCCAGTGAAATTCATAAAAACTGAGGGGCCCGACTCGGATCAGGTTTCATCTTCAAACTATCTAGTGAAATGGCCAATCATCATTAAGGAGGAAGATGATGAGCCTAGCACTGCTACGGAAACAGTTCCAGTCCATGCGCCTACAGAAAACACTGGAAAAGGTCTTGGAAAGAAGATCACTGACGGGGAAACTGAGAAAGGTTGCACCAGGAAAGAAAAGCCTAATAGACGTCAAAAAAGTAAAGGTTCAGTTGGTAGTAAATCTGCTTTAGCGAGTGACACACTAATGGACCAAGCCGAGAAGCCTTTTAAATGTGACACCTGCGAGAAGTCATTTAATGCAAGATCGGGATTAAGTTACCATAAGATTACACACTCGTCGGACCGTCCATTTAAATGTCAAGTCTGTCAGATGGCCTTCAAACACAAACGACATTTGACACAACATAAAGTCAAACACTCTTCCATTCGTCCGTTTAAATGCCAAGTGTGTCAGATGGCCTTCAAACACAAAAGTGCTTTGACACGACATAAAGTCAAACACTCTTCCGTTCGTCCATTTAAATGTCAAGTGTGTCAGATGGCCTTCAAACACAAAAGTGATTTGACACAACATAAAGTCAAACACACTTCCATTCGTCCGTTTAAATGCCAAGTGTGTAAGGTGGCCTTCAAAAACAAAGGTGCTTTGACACAACATAAAGTCAAACACTCCTCCATTCGTCCGTTTAAATGTCAAGTGTGTCTGATGGCCTTCAAACGCAAAGAAACTTTAACACGACACGAGGGCAAACACTCTTCCATTCGTCCGTTTAAATGCCAAGTGTGTCAGGTGGCCTTTAAACGCAAAGAAGCTTTGACACAACATAAAGTCAAACACTCTTCCGTTCGTCCATTTAAATGTGAAGTGTGTCAGATGACCTTCAAACGCAAAACCGATTTGGAGGAGCATAATGTCGTACATTTGTCGAAGCGTCCTTTCAAATGCAACGTGTGCGGCTCTCGTTTCAAATCAAAGCACCGCTTGCATACGCACAACAAATTGCACACTTCCGAAAAGAATTTCAAGTGTTCCGAATGCGATAAAGCATATAAAACATCGAGTATGTTAAACCGTCACAAATTGGTTCATTCTTTGGACCGACCCTTCAAATGCAACGTATGCGGCTCTCGTTATAAATCAAAGGGTCCCTTGTTTTTTCACATGAGATTGCACACGTCCGGAAAGAATTTCAAATGTCCCGAATGCGATGAAGTCTTTAAAACATTGACTTTGTTGAAGAGTCACAAATTGGTTCATTCTTTGGATCGACCATTTAAATGTGAAGTTTGCAAAAGTGGTTTCAAAAGTAAAGTCTCACTGCGTAGTCATGAGTGTTCTGAGATGGCTGGAATATCTTTTGAAAAAGACGAAAAATATATTTGCCACGAATGCAAAACCGTGTTTTTCACCAAAGATTCATTGGTTAAACACAACGGAAAACGATGTTCATTCAAAAAATTTAAATTGCGAGCTTCGCGTGTTGTATTGAAAAGTTTAACTGCAGAGCAACTCGCAGAATTTGGCGTTTTTTCATATCCTCGTTTAAGAATCCAAATCAAAGAGGAACATGAATAAACGCGTAATGAAACAATTACAGTTAAAAACTTCGCCATCTTTATACTCTCAGTTTCAGTAGACGTGCATATATTTTTAGACATAATGTGGAAAGAATTATTCTAACGCTATAATGTTCAAAATATAGAACAATCAAAACTAATTACACCAACAAATATTGGATTTTATCTATTAAAAATCAAAAGTTTCATTTTAAAATGGCTTTCTTTATTTCATTCTCAGATTCACTAGGCCGTTTAAAAACCGCGTGGTGAATATTCATGCAAAGCTCTCGGCACTCTCAATGAGTCACGTGATTTTAATAATCTAGAAAGAGAAAATAGTACCGGAGTAGAAGATAGAATCATGGAAGAAGGGTGTGGAAGGCAGGCTGGGAAATAGCACACTTCCTCTGGTCCAAAACCAGTTTATTAATTGCTTGGACTAGTTTTTTAATTCAAGAAGTGGGGGTTACTGGTCCTCGGGACCAGTTTATTAATTGCAAATCTATTGGAGAGCAAAGGCTGGGACCAGTCCGGAGACCAGTAAATTATTTCAGACACTAGGGGGTCACTGGTCCAAAGGACTAGTTTAAAAAATATCCTTATTTCCCAGCCTGGTGGAAGGGTCCTATAGTGTTAAAGAGAGCGCGTTGAAAAATCGTAACTTCCCTCTTTTCATCCCCTCCTTCCCGAGTTTATCACCAACGTTGAAAGCTTCTGCGCAGTAGTAGAGGCGGTAGAGAGCGGATCTAAACAGTGTATCCCTCTCTCTGTGCGCGCAAGGAGGTGGCTTGCGCGCCAATATTGCGCAAAGCAGTAATCGAGTTACAGCTAGTGCCGAGAGGAGAGGAGAGTTTTCCCACGTGACCCTACATTTCGCGTGGCCGTCTGCCTATTCACCTCACCATTCCATTACACCCTTCTTCTTCCATGATAGAATCTTCCATTCTAGTTTCTGCTCCAAGGTTTCACTTCTCCGAACTATAGCCCACTCGATTACTATAGCGCGAGCAGGCGAGCTTGCGTCCGTGAGCGTGGATCTAGTGGGCTATATCCGAAGTCGGGAGCCTGGCGATTTAGCAGACGTTATTTGTACTGTCACCGTTGGAGTTGTTGGCAGTCCATTGCACGTGTCACGCGAATTACCGTTATGAATGTGTGAAATATGAATTTTAAAAGAGTGTGTCAAGTATCAAGTTAGTAGAGTAAGGGGAATGGTTTTCTTTAAACCAACAAAGATAACAGTGACAAGTTGATTTCAAAGTAAACTAATTCGAAATCCCGATAGGAAGGAATGCTACCTTGAAACCGATGATGAAATTTTTCTCATTGCCCGTCAATACATACTGATAAAACTGATGTACCCCCCCCCCCCCCGATGCGCTAGCTTCTGTCATGCCTCTACAGGACGGTAACGTAAACTGCCAGCGTCAATTCAGTCGAATCTCCTGTTTGCTCCATTTTTGAGGAAAATATATTGTTATACCGGAGACCAGAATTATACTTATGATAATTCAAAATTTTCTGGTGAAAATTAACTAAAGAAAATTTATCGTCACAAATCTAAAGATCTGAAAGTAGCCACATCAATTTTGACTTCATCATCACACAATTTAACAATTGTACACCCATATACCCTTTATAACCATAAGCACTTAAGAGTCTTTCTTTTAGAAATGGCAAATAATTCAAGAAACGAACAGCGCAAAATGTTTCCTTCAGTGAAGTTCATAAAAACTGAGTTGCCAGACTCAGGTCAGGTGACACCTTCAAACTATGAGGTGAAATGGCCAATCATAATTAAGGAGGAAGATGATGAGCCTAGCACTGCTACGGAAACAGTTCCTGTCCATGCGCCAACGGAAAACACTGGAAAAGGTCAAGGAAAAAAGAGAACTGATGGGGAGACTGAGAAAGGTTGCACCAGGAAAGAAAAGCCTAATAGACGTCAAAAAAGTAAAGGTCCAGTTGGTAGTAAATCTGCTTTAGCGAGTGGCACACTAATGGACCAAGCCGAGAAGCCTTTTAAATGTGACACCTGCGGGAAGTCATTTAATGCAAGATCGCTATTAGATTACCATAAGATTACACACTCGTCGGATCGTCCATTTAAGTGTCAAGTGTGTCAGCTGGCCTTCAAACACAAACAACATTTGACACAACATAAAGTCAAACACTCTTCCATTCGTCCGTTTAAATGCCAAGTGTGTAAGGTGGCCTTCAAAAACAAAGGTGCTTTGACACAACATAAAGTCAAACACACTTCCATTCGACCGTTTAAATGCCAAGTGTGTCAGGTGGCCTTCAAACACAAAAGTTCTTTGACACGACACGAGGTCAAACACTCTTCCGTTCGTCCATTTAAATGTCAAGTGTGTCTGATGGCCTTCAAACGCAAAGAAGCTTTAACACGACACGAGGTCAAACACTCTTCCATTCGTCCGTTTAAATGCCAAGTGTGTCAGGAGGCCTTCAAACTCAAAGAAACTTTGACACAACACGAGGTCAAACACTCTTCCGTTCGTCCGTTTAAATGCCAAGTGTGTCAGATGGCCTTCAAACAGAAACGTGCTTTGACGCGACACGAGGTCAAACACTCTTCCGTTCTTCCATTTAAATGTCAAGTGTGTCTGATGGCCTTCAAACGCAAAGAAGCTTTAACACGACACGAGGTCAAACACTCTTCCATTCGTCCGTTTAAATGCCAAGTGTGTCAGGAGGCCTTCAAACGCAAAGAAACTTTGACACAACACGAGGTCAAACACTCTTCCATTCGTCCATTTAAATGTGAAGTGTGTCAGATGACCTTCAAACGCAAAACCGATTTGGAGGAGCATAAAGTCGTACATTTGTCGAAGCGTGCTTTCAAATGCAACGTGTGCGGCTTTCGTTTCAAATCAAAGCATCGCTTGAATCTTCACAAGAAATTGCACACTTCCGAGAAGAATCTCAATTGTTCCGAATGCGATAAAGCATTTAAAACCTTGAGTATGCTAAAGAATCATAAATGTGTTGATTCTATGGACCGACCCTATAAATGCGACATTTGCAAAAGTGGTTTCAAAAGTAAAGTCTCACTACGTAGTCACGAGTGTTCTGAGATTGCTGGAATACCTTTAGAAGAAGACGAAAAATACATTTGCCACGAATGCAAAACCGTGTTTTTCACCAAAGATTCGTTGGTCAAACACAACGGAAAAAGATGTTCCTTCAAAAAATTTAAATTGCGAGCTTCGCGTGTTGTATTGAAAAGGTTAACTGCAGAGCAACTTGCAAACTTTGGCGTTTTTTCATATCCTCGTATGAGAATCCAAATCAAAGAGGAACCTGAATAAACGCATGATCAAACAATAACATTTTGGAACTTCGTCTTGACATATTACTTAACTTCCCATTTAATTTACCCTAATTAGATATTAATGTACTAAATGATAATATGCTTTGGCTCATTAAAGATCGTTGAATAGCGTCAATAGGATTTTTCATTTTTCTAAATCCTTCTAATTTAGAGAAAAGGTTAATTTTAAGGTTAACCTGTAAAACTAGTAAATTTATTTTGAATTATTGAAATTCGATTGCTGTAGTCTTCGTGTAAATAAAAACCACCAAAACTGAAACAAACAATCCACATTTGAGGAAAATTATAAACTATACTGATTTTTAGGTCTTGAAAGTCCACTGACCATCCATGAAAGGTTTTTTTGTTTAACTTCCGCTTCTCAGCGCAATCGACTTTACAACTTCGTCCTCTTTATACTTTCAGTTTCAGTAGACGTGCATTTTTTAGACATAATATGAAACGAATTGTTCCAACGCTATAATGTTAAAAATATGGACCAATCAAAACTAATTATACCTACAAATCTTGGATTTTGTCTATTAAAATCAAACGTTTTAACTCAAAATGACTTTTTCTTCATTTCATTTTCAGATTCAGTAAGACGAAAAATGTTTACTCCAGTGAAATTCATAAAAACTGAGGGGCCCGACTCGGATCAGGTTTCATCTTCAAACTATCTAGTGAAATGGCCAATCATCATTAAGGAGGAAGATGATGAGCCTAGCACTGCTACGGAAACAGTTCCAGTCCATGCGCCTACAGAAAACACTGGAAAAGGTCTTGGAAAGAAGATCACTGACGGGGAAACTGAGAAAGGTTGCACCAGGAAAGAAAAGCCTAATAGACGTCAAAAAAGTAAAGGTTCAGTTGGTAGTAAATCTGCTTTAGCGAGTGACACACTAATGGACCAAGCCGAGAAGCCTTTTAAATGTGACACCTGCGAGAAGTCATTTAATGCAAGATCGGGATTAAGTTACCATAAGATTACACACTCGTCGGACCGTCCATTTAAATGTCAAGTCTGTCAGATGGCCTTCAAACACAAACGACATTTGACACAACATAAAGTCAAACACTCTTCCATTCGTCCGTTTAAATGCCAAGTGTGTCAGATGGCCTTCAAACACAAAAGTGCTTTGACACGACATAAAGTCAAACACTCTTCCGTTCGTCCATTTAAATGTCAAGTGTGTCAGATGGCCTTCAAACACAAAAGTGATTTGACACAACATAAAGTCAAACACACTTCCATTCGTCCGTTTAAATGCCAAGTGTGTAAGGTGGCCTTCAAAAACAAAGGTGCTTTGACACAACATAAAGTCAAACACTCTTCCATTCGTCCGTTTAAATGTCAAGTGTGTCTGATGGCCTTCAAACGCAAAGAAACTTTAACACGACACGAGGGCAAACACTCTTCCATTCGTCCGTTTAAATGCCAAGTGTGTCAGGTGGCCTTTAAACGCAAAGAAGCTTTGACACAACATAAAATCAAACACTCTTCCGTTCGTCCATTTAAATGTGAAGTGTGTCAGATGACCTTCAAACGCAAAACCGATTTGGAGGAGCATAATGTCGTACATTTGTCGAAGCGTCCTTTCAAATGCAACGTGTGCGGCTCTCGTTTCAAATCAAAGCACCGCTTGCATACGCACAACAAATTGCACACTTCCGAAAAGAATTTCAAGTGTTCCGAATGCGATAAAGCATATAAAACATCGAGTATGTTAAACCGTCACAAATTGGTTCATTCTTTGGACCGACCCTTCAAATGCAACGTATGCGGCTCTCGTTATAAATCAAAGGGTCCCTTGTTTTTTCACATGAGATTGCACACGTCCGGAAAGAATTTCAAATGTCCCGAATGCGATGAAGTCTTTAAAACATTGACTTTGTTGAAGAGTCACAAATTGGTTCATTCTTTGGATCGACCATTTAAATGTGAAGTTTGCAAAAGTGGTTTCAAAAGTAAAGTCTCACTGCGTAGTCATGAGTGTTCTGAGATGGCTGGAATATCTTTTGAAAAAGACGAAAAATATATTTGCCACGAATGCAAAACCGTGTTTTTCACCAAAGATTCATTGGTTAAACACAACGGAAAACGATGTTCATTCAAAAAATTTAAATTGCGAGCTTCGCGTGTTGTATTGAAAAGGTTAACTGCAGAGCAACTCGCAGAATTTGGCGTTTTTTCATATCCTCGTTTAAGAATCCAAATCAAAGAGGAACATGAATAAACGCGTAATGAAACAATTACAGTTAAAAACTTCGCCATCTTTATACTCTCAGTTTCAGTAGACGTGCATATATTTTTAGACATAATGTGGAAAGAATTATTCTAACGCTATAATGTTCAAAATATAGAACAATCAAAACTAATTACACCAACAAATATTGGATTTTATCTATTAAAAATCAAAAGTTTCATTTTAAAATGGCTTTCTTTATTTCATTCTCAGATTCACTAGGCCGTTTAAAAACCGCGTGGTGAATATTCATGCAAAGCTCTCGGCACTCTCAATGAGTCACGTGATTTTAATAATCTAGAAAGAGAAAATAGTACCGGAGTAGAAGATAGAATCATGGAAGAAGGGTGTGGAAGGCAGGCTGGGAAATAGCACACTTCCTCTGGTCCAAAACCAGTTTATTAATTGCTTGGACTAGTTTTTTAATTCAAGAAGTGGGGGTTACTGGTCCTCGGGACCAGTTTATTAATTGCAAATCTATTGGAGAGCAAAGGCTGGGACCAGTCCGGAGACCAGTAAATTATTTCAGACACTAGGGGGTCACTGGTCCAAAGGACTAGTTTAAAAAATATCCTTATTTCCCAGCCTGGTGGAAGGGTCCTATAGTGTTAAAGAGAGCGCGTTGAAAAATCGTAACTTCCCTCTTTTCATCCCCTCCTTCCCGAGTTTATCACCAACGTTGAAAGCTTCTGCGCAGTAGTAGAGGCGGTAGAGAGCGGATCTAAACAGTGTATCCCTCTCTCTGTGCGCGCAAGGAGGTGGCTTGCGCGCCAATATTGCGCAAAGCAGTAATCGAGTTACAGCTAGTGCCGAGAGGAGAGGAGAGTTTTCCCACGTGACCCTACATTTCGCGTGGCCGTCTGCCTATTCACCTCACCATTCCATTACACCCTTCTTCTTCCATGATAGAATCTTCCATTCTAGTTTCTGCTCCAAGGTTTCACTTCTCCGAACTATAGCCCACTCGATTACTATAGCGCGAGCAGGCGAGCTTGCGTCCGTGAGCGTGGATCTAGTGGGCTATATCCGAAGTCGGGAGCCTGGCGATTTAGCAGACGTTATTTGTACTGTCACCGTTGGAGTTGTTGGCAGTCCATTGCACGTGTCACGCGAATTACCGTTATGAATGTGTGAAATATGAATTTTAAAAGAGTGTGTCAAGTATCAAGTTAGTAGAGTAAGGGGAATGGTTTTCTTTAAACCAACAAAGATAACAGTGACAAGTTGATTTCAAAGTAAACTAATTCGAAATCCCGATAGGAAGGAATGCTACCTTGAAACCGATGATGAAATTTTTCTCATTGCCCGTCAATACATACTGATAAAACTGATGTACCCCCCCCCCCCGATGCGCTAGCTTCTGTCATGCCTCTACAGGACGGTAACGTAAACTGCCAGCGTCAATTCAGTCGAATCTCCTGTTTGCTCCATTTTTGAGGAAAATATATTGTTATACCGGAGACCAGAATTATACTTATGATAATTCAAAATTTTCTGGTGAAAATTAACTAAAGAAAATTTATCGTCACAAATCTAAAGATCTGAAAGTAGCCACATCAATTTTGACTTCATCATCACACAATTTAACAATTGTACACCCATATACCCTTTATAACCATAAGCACTTAAGAGTCTTTCTTTTAGAAATGGCAAATAATTCAAGAAACGAACAGCGCAAAATGTTTCCTTCAGTGAAGTTCATAAAAACTGAGTTGCCAGACTCAGGTCAGGTGACACCTTCAAACTATGAGGTGAAATGGCCAATCATCATTAAGGAGGAAGATGATGAGCCTAGCACTGCTACGGAAACAGTTCCTGTCCATGCGCCAACGGAAAACACTGGAAAAGGTCAAGGAAAAAAGAGAACTGATGGGGAGACTGAGAAAGGTTGCACCAGGAAAGAAAAGCCTAATAGACGTCAAAAAAGTAAAGGTCCAGTTGGTAGTAAATCTGCTTTAGCGAGTGGCACACTAATGGACCAAGCCGAGAAGCCTTTTAAATGTGACACCTGCGGGAAGTCATTTAATGCAAGATCGCTATTAGATTACCATAAGATTACACACTCGTCGGATCGTCCATTTAAGTGTCAAGTGTGTCAGCTGGCCTTCAAACACAAACAACATTTGACACAACATAAAGTCAAACACTCTTCCATTCGTCCGTTTAAATGCCAAGTGTGTAAGGTGGCCTTCAAAAACAAAGGTGCTTTGACACAACATAAAGTCAAACACACTTCCATTCGACCGTTTAAATGCCAAGTGTGTCAGGTGGCCTTCAAACACAAAAGTTCTTTGACACGACACGAGGTCAAACACTCTTCCGTTCGTCCATTTAAATGTCAAGTGTGTCTGATGGCCTTCAAACGCAAAGAAGCTTTAACACGACACGAGGTCAAACACTCTTCCATTCGTCCGTTTAAATGCCAAGTGTGTCAGGAGGCCTTCAAACTCAAAGAAACTTTGACACAACACGAGGTCAAACACTCTTCCGTTCGTCCGTTTAAATGCCAAGTGTGTCAGGTGGCCTTCAAACACAAAAGTGCTTTGACACGACACGAGGTCAAACACTCTTCCGTTCGTCCATTTAAATGTCAAGTGTGTCTGATGGCCTTCAAACGCAAAGAAGCTTTAACACGACACGAGGTCAAACACTCTTCCATTCGTCCGTTTAAATGCCAAGTGTGTCAGGAGGCCTTCAAACTCAAAGAAACTTTGACACAACACGAGGTCAAACACTCTTCCGTTCGTCCGTTTAAATGCCAAGTGTGTCAGATGGCCTTCAAACAGAAACGTGCTTTGACGCGACACGAGGTCAAACACTCTTCCGTTCTTCCATTTAAATGTCAAGTGTGTCTGATGGCCTTCAAACGCAAAGAAGCTTTAACACGACACGAGGTCAAACACTCTTCCATTCGTCCGTTTAAATGCCAAGTGTGTCAGGAGGCCTTCAAACGCAAAGAAACTTTGACACAACACGAGGTCAAACACTCTTCCATTCGTCCATTTAAATGTGAAGTGTGTCAGATGACCTTCAAACGCAAAACCGATTTGGAGGAGCATAAAGTCGTACATTTGTCGAAGCGTGCTTTCAAATGCAACGTGTGCGGCTTTCGTTTCAAATCAAAGCATCGCTTGAATCTTCACAAGAAATTGCACACTTCCGAGAAGAATCTCAATTGTTCCGAATGCGATAAAGCATTTAAAACCTTGAGTATGCTAAAGAATCATAAATGTGTTGATTCTATGGACCGACCCTATAAATGCGACATTTGCAAAAGTGGTTTCAAAAGTAAAGTCTCACTACGTAGTCACGAGTGTTCTGAGATTGCTGGAATACCTTTAGAAGAAGACGAAAAATACATTTGCCACGAATGCAAAACCGTGTTTTTCACCAAAGATTCGTTGGTCAAACACAACGGAAAAAGATGTTCCTTCAAAAAATTTAAATTGCGAGCTTCGCGTGTTGTATTGAAAAGGTTAACTGCAGAGCAACTTGCAAACTTTGGCGTTTTTTCATATCCTCGTATGAGAATCCAAATCAAAGAGGAACCTGAATAAACGCATGATCAAACAATAACATTTTGGAACTTCGTCTTGACATATTACTTAACTTCCCATTTAATTTACCCTAATTAGATATTAATGTACTAAATGATAATATGCTTTGGCTCATTAAAGATCGTTGAATAGCGTCAATAGGATTTTTCATTTTTCTAAATCCTTCTAATTTAGAGAAAAGGTTAATTTTAAGGTTAACCTGTAAAACTAGTAAATTTATTTTGAATTATTGAAATTCGATTGCTGTAGTCTTCGTGTAAATAAAAACCACCAAAACTGAAACAAACAATCCACATTTGAGGAAAATTATAAACTATACTGATTTTTAGGTCTTGAAAGTCCACTGACCATCCATGAAAGGTTTTTTTGTTTAACTTCCGCTTCTCAGCGCAATCGACTTTACAACTTCGTCCTCTTTATACTTTCAGTTTCAGTAGACGTGCATTTTTTAGACATAATATGAAACGAATTGTTCCAACGCTATAATGTTAAAAATATGGACCAATCAAAACTAATTATACCTACAAATCTTGGATTTTGTCTATTAAAATCAAACGTTTTAACTCAAAATGACTTTTTCTTCATTTCATTTTCAGATTCAGTAAGACGAAAAATGTTTACTCCAGTGAAATTCATAAAAACTGAGGGGCCCGACTCGGATCAGGTTTCATCTTCAAACTATCTAGTGAAATGGCCAATCATCATTAAGGAGGAAGATGATGAGCCTAGCACTGCTACGGAAACAGTTCCAGTCCATGCGCCTACAGAAAACACTGGAAAAGGTCTTGGAAAGAAGATCACTGACGGGGAAACTGAGAAAGGTTGCACCAGGAAAGAAAAGCCTAATAGACGTCAAAAAAGTAAAGGTTCAGTTGGTAGTAAATCTGCTTTAGCGAGTGACACACTAATGGACCAAGCCGAGAAGCCTTTTAAATGTGACACCTGCGAGAAGTCATTTAATGCAAGATCGGGATTAAGTTACCATAAGATTACACACTCGTCGGACCGTCCATTTAAATGTCAAGTCTGTCAGATGGCCTTCAAACACAAACGACATTTGACACAACATAAAGTCAAACACTCTTCCATTCGTCCGTTTAAATGCCAAGTGTGTCAGATGGCCTTCAAACACAAAAGTGCTTTGACACGACATAAAGTCAAACACTCTTCCGTTCGTCCATTTAAATGTCAAGTGTGTCAGATGGCCTTCAAACACAAAAGTGATTTGACACAACATAAAGTCAAACACACTTCCATTCGTCCGTTTAAATGCCAAGTGTGTAAGGTGGCCTTCAAAAACAAAGGTGCTTTGACACAACATAAAGTCAAACACTCTTCCATTCGTCCGTTTAAATGTCAAGTGTGTCTGATGGCCTTCAAACGCAAAGAAACTTTAACACGACACGAGGGCAAACACTCTTCCATTCGTCCGTTTAAATGCCAAGTGTGTCAGGTGGCCTTTAAACGCAAAGAAGCTTTGACACAACATAAAATCAAACACTCTTCCGTTCGTCCATTTAAATGTGAAGTGTGTCAGATGACCTTCAAACGCAAAACCGATTTGGAGGAGCATAATGTCGTACATTTGTCGAAGCGTCCTTTCAAATGCAACGTGTGCGGCTCTCGTTTCAAATCAAAGCACCGCTTGCATACGCACAACAAATTGCACACTTCCGAAAAGAATTTCAAGTGTTCCGAATGCGATAAAGCATATAAAACATCGAGTATGTTAAACCGTCACAAATTGGTTCATTCTTTGGACCGACCCTTCAAATGCAACGTATGCGGCTCTCGTTATAAATCAAAGGGTCCCTTGTTTTTTCACATGAGATTGCACACGTCCGGAAAGAATTTCAAATGTCCCGAATGCGATGAAGTCTTTAAAACATTGACTTTGTTGAAGAGTCACAAATTGGTTCATTCTTTGGATCGACCATTTAAATGTGAAGTTTGCAAAAGTGGTTTCAAAAGTAAAGTCTCACTGCGTAGTCATGAGTGTTCTGAGATGGCTGGAATATCTTTTGAAAAAGACGAAAAATATATTTGCCACGAATGCAAAACCGTGTTTTTCACCAAAGATTCATTGGTTAAACACAACGGAAAACGATGTTCATTCAAAAAATTTAAATTGCGAGCTTCGCGTGTTGTATTGAAAAGGTTAACTGCAGAGCAACTCGCAGAATTTGGCGTTTTTTCATATCCTCGTTTAAGAATCCAAATCAAAGAGGAACATGAATAAACGCGTAATGAAACAATTACAGTTAAAAACTTCGCCATCTTTATACTCTCAGTTTCAGTAGACGTGCATATATTTTTAGACATAATGTGGAAAGAATTATTCTAACGCTATAATGTTCAAAATATAGAACAATCAAAACTAATTACACCAACAAATATTGGATTTTATCTATTAAAAATCAAAAGTTTCATTTTAAAATGGCTTTCTTTATTTCATTCTCAGATTCACTAGGCCGTTTAAAAACCGCGTGGTGAATATTCATGCAAAGCTCTCGGCACTCTCAATGAGTCACGTGATTTTAATAATCTAGAAAGAGAAAATAGTACCGGAGTAGAAGATAGAATCATGGAAGAAGGGTGTGGAAGGCAGGCTGGGAAATAGCACACTTCCTCTGGTCCAAAACCAGTTTATTAATTGCTTGGACTAGTTTTTTAATTCAAGAAGTGGGGGTTACTGGTCCTCGGGACCAGTTTATTAATTGCAAATCTATTGGAGAGCAAAGGCTGGGACCAGTCCGGAGACCAGTAAATTATTTCAGACACTAGGGGGTCACTGGTCCAAAGGACTAGTTTAAAAAATATCCTTATTTCCCAGCCTGGTGGAAGGGTCCTATAGTGTTAAAGAGAGCGCGTTGAAAAATCGTAACTTCCCTCTTTTCATCCCCTCCTTCCCGAGTTTATCACCAACGTTGAAAGCTTCTGCGCAGTAGTAGAGGCGGTAGAGAGCGGATCTAAACAGTGTATCCCTCTCTCTGTGCGCGCAAGGAGGTGGCTTGCGCGCCAATATTGCGCAAAGCAGTAATCGAGTTACAGCTAGTGCCGAGAGGAGAGGAGAGTTTTCCCACGTGACCCTACATTTCGCGTGGCCGTCTGCCTATTCACCTCACCATTCCATTACACCCTTCTTCTTCCATGATAGAATCTTCCATTCTAGTTTCTGCTCCAAGGTTTCACTTCTCCGAACTATAGCCCACTCGATTACTATAGCGCGAGCAGGCGAGCTTGCGTCCGTGAGCGTGGATCTAGTGGGCTATATCCGAAGTCGGGAGCCTGGCGATTTAGCAGACGTTATTTGTACTGTCACCGTTGGAGTTGTTGGCAGTCCATTGCACGTGTCACGCGAATTACCGTTATGAATGTGTGAAATATGAATTTTAAAAGAGTGTGTCAAGTATCAAGTTAGTAGAGTAAGGGGAATGGTTTTCTTTAAACCAACAAAGATAACAGTGACAAGTTGATTTCAAAGTAAACTAATTCGAAATCCCGATAGGAAGGAATGCTACCTTGAAACCGATGATGAAATTTTTCTCATTGCCCGTCAATACATACTGATAAAACTGATGTACCCCCCCCCCCCGATGCGCTAGCTTCTGTCATGCCTCTACAGGACGGTAACGTAAACTGCCAGCGTCAATTCAGTCGAATCTCCTGTTTGCTCCATTTTTGAGGAAAATATATTGTTATACCGGAGACCAGAATTATACTTATGATAATTCAAAATTTTCTGGTGAAAATTAACTAAAGAAAATTTATCGTCACAAATCTAAAGATCTGAAAGTAGCCACATCAATTTTGACTTCATCATCACACAATTTAACAATTGTACACCCATATACCCTTTATAACCATAAGCACTTAAGAGTCTTTCTTTTAGAAATGGCAAATAATTCAAGAAACGAACAGCGCAAAATGTTTCCTTCAGTGAAGTTCATAAAAACTGAGTTGCCAGACTCAGGTCAGGTGACACCTTCAAACTATGAGGTGAAATGGCCAATCATCATTAAGGAGGAAGATGATGAGCCTAGCACTGCTACGGAAACAGTTCCTGTCCATGCGCCAACGGAAAACACTGGAAAAGGTCAAGGAAAAAAGAGAACTGATGGGGAGACTGAGAAAGGTTGCACCAGGAAAGAAAAGCCTAATAGACGTCAAAAAAGTAAAGGTCCAGTTGGTAGTAAATCTGCTTTAGCGAGTGGCACACTAATGGACCAAGCCGAGAAGCCTTTTAAATGTGACACCTGCGGGAAGTCATTTAATGCAAGATCGCTATTAGATTACCATAAGATTACACACTCGTCGGATCGTCCATTTAAGTGTCAAGTGTGTCAGCTGGCCTTCAAACACAAACAACATTTGACACAACATAAAGTCAAACACTCTTCCATTCGTCCGTTTAAATGCCAAGTGTGTAAGGTGGCCTTCAAAAACAAAGGTGCTTTGACACAACATAAAGTCAAACACACTTCCATTCGACCGTTTAAATGCCAAGTGTGTCAGGTGGCCTTCAAACACAAAAGTTCTTTGACACGACACGAGGTCAAACACTCTTCCGTTCGTCCATTTAAATGTCAAGTGTGTCTGATGGCCTTCAAACGCAAAGAAGCTTTAACACGACACGAGGTCAAACACTCTTCCATTCGTCCGTTTAAATGCCAAGTGTGTCAGGAGGCCTTCAAACTCAAAGAAACTTTGACACAACACGAGGTCAAACACTCTTCCGTTCGTCCGTTTAAATGCCAAGTGTGTCAGGTGGCCTTCAAACACAAAAGTGCTTTGACACGACACGAGGTCAAACACTCTTCCGTTCGTCCATTTAAATGTCAAGTGTGTCTGATGGCCTTCAAACGCAAAGAAGCTTTAACACGACACGAGGTCAAACACTCTTCCATTCGTCCGTTTAAATGCCAAGTGTGTCAGGAGGCCTTCAAACTCAAAGAAACTTTGACACAACACGAGGTCAAACACTCTTCCGTTCGTCCGTTTAAATGCCAAGTGTGTCAGATGGCCTTCAAACAGAAACGTGCTTTGACGCGACACGAGGTCAAACACTCTTCCGTTCTTCCATTTAAATGTCAAGTGTGTCTGATGGCCTTCAAACGCAAAGAAGCTTTAACACGACACGAGGTCAAACACTCTTCCATTCGTCCGTTTAAATGCCAAGTGTGTCAGGAGGCCTTCAAACGCAAAGAAACTTTGACACAACACGAGGTCAAACACTCTTCCATTCGTCCATTTAAATGTGAAGTGTGTCAGATGACCTTCAAACGCAAAACCGATTTGGAGGAGCATAAAGTCGTACATTTGTCGAAGCGTGCTTTCAAATGCAACGTGTGCGGCTTTCGTTTCAAATCAAAGCATCGCTTGAATCTTCACAAGAAATTGCACACTTCCGAGAAGAATCTCAATTGTTCCGAATGCGATAAAGCATTTAAAACCTTGAGTATGCTAAAGAATCATAAATGTGTTGATTCTATGGACCGACCCTATAAATGCGACATTTGCAAAAGTGGTTTCAAAAGTAAAGTCTCACTACGTAGTCACGAGTGTTCTGAGATTGCTGGAATACCTTTAGAAGAAGACGAAAAATACATTTGCCACGAATGCAAAACCGTGTTTTTCACCAAAGATTCGTTGGTCAAACACAACGGAAAAAGATGTTCCTTCAAAAAATTTAAATTGCGAGCTTCGCGTGTTGTATTGAAAAGGTTAACTGCAGAGCAACTTGCAAACTTTGGCGTTTTTTCATATCCTCGTATGAGAATCCAAATCAAAGAGGAACCTGAATAAACGCATGATCAAACAATAACATTTTGGAACTTCGTCTTGACATATTACTTAACTTCCCATTTAATTTACCCTAATTAGATATTAATGTACTAAATGATAATATGCTTTGGCTCATTAAAGATCGTTGAATAGCGTCAATAGGATTTTTCATTTTTCTAAATCCTTCTAATTTAGAGAAAAGGTTAATTTTAAGGTTAACCTGTAAAACTAGTAAATTTATTTTGAATTATTGAAATTCGATTGCTGTAGTCTTCGTGTAAATAAAAACCACCAAAACTGAAACAAACAATCCACATTTGAGGAAAATTATAAACTATACTGATTTTTAGGTCTTGAAAGTCCACTGACCATCCATGAAAGGTTTTTTTGTTTAACTTCCGCTTCTCAGCGCAATCGACTTTACAACTTCGTCCTCTTTATACTTTCAGTTTCAGTAGACGTGCATTTTTTAGACATAATATGAAACGAATTGTTCCAACGCTATAATGTTAAAAATATGGACCAATCAAAACTAATTATACCTACAAATCTTGGATTTTGTCTATTAAAATCAAACGTTTTAACTCAAAATGACTTTTTCTTCATTTCATTTTCAGATTCAGTAAGACGAAAAATGTTTACTCCAGTGAAATTCATAAAAACTGAGGGGCCCGACTCGGATCAGGTTTCATCTTCAAACTATCTAGTGAAATGGCCAATCATCATTAAGGAGGAAGATGATGAGCCTAGCACTGCTACGGAAACAGTTCCAGTCCATGCGCCTACAGAAAACACTGGAAAAGGTCTTGGAAAGAAGATCACTGACGGGGAAACTGAGAAAGGTTGCACCAGGAAAGAAAAGCCTAATAGACGTCAAAAAAGTAAAGGTTCAGTTGGTAGTAAATCTGCTTTAGCGAGTGACACACTAATGGACCAAGCCGAGAAGCCTTTTAAATGTGACACCTGCGAGAAGTCATTTAATGCAAGATCGGGATTAAGTTACCATAAGATTACACACTCGTCGGACCGTCCATTTAAATGTCAAGTCTGTCAGATGGCCTTCAAACACAAACGACATTTGACACAACATAAAGTCAAACACTCTTCCATTCGTCCGTTTAAATGCCAAGTGTGTCAGATGGCCTTCAAACACAAAAGTGCTTTGACACGACATAAAGTCAAACACTCTTCCGTTCGTCCATTTAAATGTCAAGTGTGTCAGATGGCCTTCAAACACAAAAGTGATTTGACACAACATAAAGTCAAACACACTTCCATTCGTCCGTTTAAATGCCAAGTGTGTAAGGTGGCCTTCAAAAACAAAGGTGCTTTGACACAACATAAAGTCAAACACTCTTCCATTCGTCCGTTTAAATGTCAAGTGTGTCTGATGGCCTTCAAACGCAAAGAAACTTTAACACGACACGAGGGCAAACACTCTTCCATTCGTCCGTTTAAATGCCAAGTGTGTCAGGTGGCCTTTAAACGCAAAGAAGCTTTGACACAACATAAAATCAAACACTCTTCCGTTCGTCCATTTAAATGTGAAGTGTGTCAGATGACCTTCAAACGCAAAACCGATTTGGAGGAGCATAATGTCGTACATTTGTCGAAGCGTCCTTTCAAATGCAACGTGTGCGGCTCTCGTTTCAAATCAAAGCACCGCTTGCATACGCACAACAAATTGCACACTTCCGAAAAGAATTTCAAGTGTTCCGAATGCGATAAAGCATATAAAACATCGAGTATGTTAAACCGTCACAAATTGGTTCATTCTTTGGACCGACCCTTCAAATGCAACGTATGCGGCTCTCGTTATAAATCAAAGGGTCCCTTGTTTTTTCACATGAGATTGCACACGTCCGGAAAGAATTTCAAATGTCCCGAATGCGATGAAGTCTTTAAAACATTGACTTTGTTGAAGAGTCACAAATTGGTTCATTCTTTGGATCGACCATTTAAATGTGAAGTTTGCAAAAGTGGTTTCAAAAGTAAAGTCTCACTGCGTAGTCATGAGTGTTCTGAGATGGCTGGAATATCTTTTGAAAAAGACGAAAAATATATTTGCCACGAATGCAAAACCGTGTTTTTCACCAAAGATTCATTGGTTAAACACAACGGAAAACGATGTTCATTCAAAAAATTTAAATTGCGAGCTTCGCGTGTTGTATTGAAAAGGTTAACTGCAGAGCAACTCGCAGAATTTGGCGTTTTTTCATATCCTCGTTTAAGAATCCAAATCAAAGAGGAACATGAATAAACGCGTAATGAAACAATTACAGTTAAAAACTTCGCCATCTTTATACTCTCAGTTTCAGTAGACGTGCATATATTTTTAGACATAATGTGGAAAGAATTATTCTAACGCTATAATGTTCAAAATATAGAACAATCAAAACTAATTACACCAACAAATATTGGATTTTATCTATTAAAAATCAAAAGTTTCATTTTAAAATGGCTTTCTTTATTTCATTCTCAGATTCACTAGGCCGTTTAAAAACCGCGTGGTGAATATTCATGCAAAGCTCTCGGCACTCTCAATGAGTCACGTGATTTTAATAATCTAGAAAGAGAAAATAGTACCGGAGTAGAAGATAGAATCTTCCATTCTAGTTTCTGCTCCAATGTTTCACGGCTTATTATAGTATTCTAATGTCTATGGTCGGGAGCCTGGCGATTTAGCAGACGTTATTTGTACTCTGTCACCGTTGGAGTTGTTGGCGGTCCATTGCACGTATCACGCGAATTGCCGTTATGAATGTGTGAAATATGAATTTTAAAAGAGTGTGTCAAGTGTCAAGTTAGTAGAGTAAGGGGAATGGTTTTCTTTAAACCAACAAAGATAACAGTGACAAGTTGATTTCAAAGTAAACTAATTCGAAATCCCGATAGGAAAAATTGATGCACCCGATGCGCTAGCTTCTGTCATGCCTCTACCGGACGGTAACGTAAACTGCCAGCGTCAATTCAGTCGAATCTCCTCTTTGTTCCATTTTTGAGGAAAATATATTGTTATACCTGAGACCACAATTATACTTATGATAATTCAAGATTTTCTAGTGAAAATTAAGAGAATTTATCGTCACAAATCTAAAGATCTGAAAGTAGCTACATCAATTTTGACTTCATCATCACACAATTTAACAATTGTACACCCATATACCCTTTATAATCATAAGCACTTAAGATTCTTTCTTTTAGAAATGGCACATAATTCAAGAAACGAACAGCGCAAAATGTTTCCTTCAGTGAAGTTCATAAAAACTGAGTTGCCAGACTCGGGTCAGGTGACACCTTCAAACTATGAGGTGAAATGGCCAATCATCATTAAGGAGGAAGATGATGAGCCTAGCACTGCTACGGAAACAGTTCCTGTCCATGCGCCAACGGAAAACACTGGAAAAGGTCAAGGAAAAAAGAGAACTGATGGGGAGACTGAGAAAGGTTGCACCAGGAAAGAAAAGCCTAATAGACGTCAAAAAAGTAAAGGTCCAGTTGGTAGTAAATCTGCTTTAGCGAGTGGCACACTAATGGACCAAGCCGAGAAGCCTTTTAAATGTGACACCTGCGGGAAGTCATTTAATGCAAGATCGCTATTAGATTACCATAAGATTACACACTCGTCGGATCGTCCATTTAAATGTCAAGTGTGTCAGCTGGCCTTCAAACACAAAGGTGCTTTGACACAACATAAAGTCAAACACTCTTCCATTCGTCCGTTTAAATGCCAAGTGTGTCAGGTGGCCTTCAAACACAAAAGTGCTTTGACACGACACGAGGTCAAACACTCTTCCGTTCGTCCATTTAAATGCCAAGTGTGTCAGATGGCCTTCAAACACAAAGGTGCTTTGACACAACATAAAGTCAAACACTCTTCCGTTCGTCCGTTTAAATGCCAAGTGTGTCAGGAGGCCTTCAAACGCAAAGAAACTTTGACACAACACGAGGTCAAACACTCTTCCATTCGTCCATTTAAATGTGAAGTGTGTCAGATGACCTTCAAACGCAAAACCGATTTGGAGGAGCATAAAGTCGTACATTTGTCGAAGCGTGCTTTCAAATGCAACGTGTGCGGCTTTCGTTTCAAATCAAAGCATCGCTTGAATCTTCACAAGAAATTGCACACTTCCGAGAAGAATCTCAATTGTTCCGAATGCGATAAAGTCTTTAAAACCTTGAGTATGCTTAAGAACCATAAATGCGTTGATTCTATGGACCGACCCTATAAATGCGACATTTGCAAAAGTGGTTTCAAAAGTAAAGTCTCACTACGTAGTCACGAATGTTCTGAGATTGCTGGAATATCTTTTGAAGAAGACGAAAAATACATTTGCCACGAATGCAAAACCGTGTTTTTCACCAAAGATTCAATGGTTAAACACAACGGGAAAAGATGTTCCTTCAAAAAATTTAAATTGCGAGCTTCGCGTCTTGTATTGAAAAGGTTAACTGCAGAGCAACTCGCAGAATTTGGCGTTTTTTCATATCCTCGTTTAAGAATCCAAATCAAAGAGGAACCTGAATAAACGCATTATAAAACAATAACATTTTGGAAATTCGTCTTGACATATTACTTAACTTCCCATTTAATTTACCCTAATTAGATATTAATGTACTAAATAATAATATGCTTTGGCTCATTAAAGATCGTTGAATAGCGTCAATAGGATTTTTCATTTTTCTAAATCCTTCTAATTTAGAAAAGGTTAATTTCAAGGTTAACCTGTTAAACTAGTAAATTTATTTTGAATTATTGAAATTCGATTGCCGTAGTCTTTGTGCAAATACAAACCACCAAAACTGAAACAAAAAATCCACATTTGACGAAAATTGCCGTTCGCCCATTAGATTTTAGTAAAGTCTTCAATAAACTATACTGTTTTTTAGTTAAGTCTAGAAGAAAGTCCACTGTCCATCCAGGAAAGTTTTTTTGTTTAACTTCCGCTTCTCAGCGCAATCAACTAAAACTTCGTCCTCTTTGTACTTTCAGTTTCAGTAGACGTGCCTATTTTTAGACATGATATGAAGCGAATTGTTCCAACGCTATAATGTTAAAAATATGGACCAATCAAAACTAATTATACCTACAAATCTTGGATTTTGTCTATTAAAATCAAACGTTTTAACTCAAAATGACTTTTTCTTCATTTCATTTTCAGATTCAGTAAGACGAAAAATGTTTACTCCAGTGAAATTCATAAAAACTGAGGGGCCCGACTCGGGTCAGGTAACACCTTCAAACTATGAGGTGAAATGGCCAATCATCATTAAGGAGGAAGATGATGAGCCTAGCACTGCTATGGAAGCAGTTCCTGGCCATGCGCCTACGGAAGACACTGGAAAAGTTCTAGGAAGTTCAGGGAAACTGAGAAAGGTTGCGCCAGGAAATTGGAAGAAATGCCTAATAGACGTCAAAAAAGTTATGCTCCAGTTGGTAGTAAATCTGCTTTAGCGAGTGACAAACTAATGGACCAAGCCGAGAAGCCTTTCAAATGTGACACCTGCGAGAAGTCATTTAATGCACGATCGCTATTAGATTACCATAAGATTACACACTCTTCCATTCGTCCATTTAAATGCCAAGTGTGTCAGATGACCTTCAAACGCAAACAACATTTGATACGACATGAAGTCAGACACTCTTCCGTTCGTCCATTTAAATGCCAAGTGTGTCAGATGACCTTCAAACGCAAACAACATTTGACACGACATGAAGTCAGACACTCTTCCGTTCGTCCATTTAAATGCCAAGTGTGTCAGATGGCCTTCAAACGCAAAGAAACTTTAGAAGTGCATAATGTCGTACATTTGTCGAAGCGTCCTTTCGAATGCAACGTGTGCGGCTCTCATTACAAGTCAGAACGTCACTTGTATCTTCACAAGAAATTGCACACGTCCGAAAATAATTTCGAATGTTCAGAATGCGATAAAGCCTTATATATATATATTACCAAAACACCCGGGGTCTACGTAGCAAGGCCACTATATTTTTAAATAACGTAATAGAAACAAATTTTGATGTTCTGTGCCTAACCGAAACCTGGTTAAACCACTCTTATAGTAGCTCTGACTACTTCCCTAGAAATTATAATGTTTTCCGTACCGACCGAATTAAACGAAGTCTTGGTGGAGGAACCCTAATAGCCATTAAAGACACCTTTAAAACCATAAGGCGATCAGACTTAGAACACCAACATGAATCTGTTTTTGTTGAAGTGCGCCTAAACAATCGAGAAAATTTACTATTAGGTTGTACTTACTTCCCCCCGGATTCTTCAATATCAGATTACGAAGAATTTAACGATAACATTAAAAATCAATTACTTAGCTTTAAAGGGGATATAATTCTTTTGGGGGATTTCAATCTCCCCGGTGTCAATTGGGACAACTGGAACCTTAACGAATGTGGTTATTATGCAAAACATAAGGCGGAACATATTTTTGAGCTCTCCCACCTAAACAATCTCAAGCAACTAAATTATAAAAGAAATAGCAGTGGAAATATCCTAGACCTCTGTTTAGTTAACAGCGACAAATGCACAATAGAATACCACAATGAAATCCCGTTAGTACCTATTGATAAATATCACCCAGTTTTTACGTTAGAATTCTGCACGAACCAAAAAATTCAATATGAAGAGTGTGTATCTAGTAGATTTATATTCATGAAGGGAGATTATCAGAAACTGTATAAAACAATCAAAGACATCAACTGGTGTCCAGTACACTCATCTAGGGACGTAGAATTTTGCATAAACTATACAACTAAAAATATTCAAGAAGCAATGGAAATCTCTATCCCCCGTAGTAATCCAAATAAACCCAGAAATGTTACAAAAAACAAATATCCACACTGGTATTCCCGTGAGCTCATCAAGGCCTTAAAAAATAAGCGTTACTATCACAGAAAAAATAAGAGAATCGGTAATGAAAATGATAACTTAAAATACATTATAGCTCGCAAAACGGTTAAAAAACTTCTACTACGTGATCAACGAACATACTCAAATGAAATTTGTAATAGTGTTAAAAACGACCCAAAAACATTTTGGCGGTATATAAACAGTAAATCCAAGTCAAAAAAGAAAAGAATCGTGATTAAAAATGGAGATAAACTCCTTACAAATAACGATGAAATTGCAAATGAATTCAAAAAGGTTTTCTCGAATATATCGAAGGATGACTCTATACTTCTACCCTTCACACCTAAAAACAAAATCCAATGTGAATTTTATCAATATATAATATCAGAACAGGAAGTAAAAGATACAATTAAGAAACTCAAACCTAAGCTATCATCTGGAATAGATGGAATTCCAAACTTCGTAGTAAAAGGCTGCGGCGACCTACTTTCACCAATATTAGTGCATATTTTCAACCTATCACTAGAACTTGGGCAATTCCCAAGTATGTGGAAAGAAGCTCTGGTTTCCCCAATATTTAAAAAAGGTTTGGAAGCCGATCCGAGTAACTACAGACCAATCTCCCTTTTGAACTGCTTACCAATGATATTTGACATGTTAATGAGTAATAAACTGTACAACTGGTTCAAGGTTAACTTACCCGAAAATCAGCATGGCTTTGTCAGGGGTCGATCTGTTGAAACTAATCTCCTAAGTACTCTTGAATATATGGCTCCTGAAATAGATGATAGAGGACAGGTGGACATCCTATATGTAGACCTATCAAAAGCGTTTGATAGAGTATCCCACCGTGTTCTACTTCAAAAACTTAATTTTTACGGCCTAACGGGAAAACTATTGGCCTGGATTGAAAGCTACTTAAGGGACAGGAAAAACACATTAAAAATCAACGGAGAAATATCGAAAACAAGCTATGGAGTTACTTGTGGCGTTCCTCAAGGTTCTTCCCTAGGTCCGTTACTATTCAACATATACACCTCCGATATACCCTTGCAGATCCAGGACTCCAGAATTTACATGTTTGCCGACGATAACAAATTATGTAATTACATTCGCAACGAAGAACACTGTGGAAAACTAAACACTGACCTAATGAACCTTCAGAAATGGTCTACCATAAATAATATACCTATAAACGAGGATAAAACGTATGTAGTGTCTTACACCCGCAAGAAAAATAAAATTATTTATCCCTACAAACTGAACGGAAAAACACTCAAGAGAGAAAAGAACATACGCGACTTAGGAGTCTTGTTTGATGAGCGATTACATTTCATAAGCCAAGTTGAAAACACCTCAAAAAGCTGTTTAAGAACTCTCTGTTTAGCACTCAAAATCGCTAAGGATATAAACTCACCCACATGTTTTAAAAGATTGTACTCAACTTTAGTGAAACCGAAGCTCTTATTCGGTGCCCTAGTATATAGTAGCTGTAGCCAATACCAGATATCTAAGCTCGAGCGTATCCAGAAGAAATTCGCTAAATTTTACCATCAATACTTTAGCATCAAAACCCCGTTTAAGTACGAAACAGTTATTAAGACATTAAAAATGGACTCAATAAGGGACACCTTAATAAAACTAGACATACTCTTTCTAAAAAAATTAATTCACAACGCTATTGACTGTAAAGAACTCTTAAGTCAAATCAATCTAAATATCCCAAATCAGAAGACAAGAATTAAAAATTACCAAATTTTCAAACCACAATTGTCTACAATATACCCTATGAGCCGGATAATGAGAAATTTTAATATTCATGGAAACAATGTTGACATTTTCAATGATAAGAAGTTAAACGTGAAAAAAATAGACCTTACTTAACATGAACCAAAATGAGCATAGTTTTAACTTTTAAACCCCCTAATAATTTAAAACCACACAAACGACGTATCATTATACCGATTGTCCCCGCGTGCAAATACTTGAAGGTCACACCTACGCTGTACTGTTTATTTGCACGAAATAAAAGCTTTATTATTATTATTATTATTATTTAAAACATTGAGTTTGTTGTGGAGTCACAAATTGGTTCATTCTTTGGATCGACCATTTAAATGTGAAGTTTGCAATAATTGTTTCAAAAGTAAAGCGGCTCTACCTAGACACGAAGAAATTCATCGTACAGACAGGGCGTACAAATGCGAAAGATGTGATAAATCTTTCAAAAGGAGTTTGAACCTATATATTAGAGTTCGTACGGGGACCCCGACTTTTTCCCCCGACCCCGACCCCGGTACCTAACATGTAAAATGTAGTCGGGGTTTTTTTCGGGGTTAGATTTTGGTTAGGTTATTTTTAGCAAATTATTTTTGTCCTGCGCCAAAAACAATCATCTCATTCGTCTCAAATAAGTGCTCCGCTTCTCCTTTATGAAAGAAAGGGCAAGGGGGTAACTAATAACAAACAAAATACAGTAAAAACAGTCACTAAAATTCCAAAGTTCACCATCCTCCCTCTCGTGGAGGCCGCCACTTTTTTACAGAATTACAGAAAGTGCCTACAAGTGCCCTCAGTAGGAAAACTACTATAGCAGTAGTTTTATAGAAAAAGACTTATATTTAAGTTAATTACCGGTGAAACTGGTTCAAAATTGCATATATATAATAAGTAAACTATGATCTATATTATAAACCATTTTAAAACTTAATTCCGAACTAATTTACTTAAATTTAAGGGTGACTACAACTTACTACTTTACAGAAAATGCTTATATTTAAGTTAATTACGGGTCAAATTAATTCAAATTTACTATACATAATCAGAAACGTGTTTGGTTTAATATACACTACTTAAATAGTTAATAACTAGCTATTATCTCACTTAAATTCGGGGTGTCTACAACACACTATTTTACAGAAAATGAATTATTTAAGTTAATTACGTGTCAAATTAATTCAAATTTACTATACATAATCAGAAACGTGTTTGGTTTAATATACACTACTTAAATAGTTAATAACTAGCTATTATCTCACTTAAATTTTGGGTGTCTACAACACACTATTTTACAGAAAATGCGTATATTTAAGTTAATTACGGGTCAAATTAATTCAAATTTGCTATACATAATCAGAAACGTGTTTGGTTTAATATACACTACTTAAAAAGTTAATAACTAGCTATTATCTCACTTAAATTCAGGGTGTCTACAACACACTATTTTACAGATTCATGGGTGCCTCCAAATATACTATTTTACAGAAAATGCTTATATTTAAGTTAATTACCGATCAAATTATTTCAAATTACCTACATCTACTAAGAATATTACGCTCTATAATATAAACACGTTTAAAAATTTATTTCTACCAAATATACTTAAATTTAAGGGTGCATACAGATTTTGTACTTGGGAAAAGATGACTTACAGGAGGCACTATTTTACAGAAAATGCTTATATTTAAGTTAATTACGGGTCAAATTAATTCAAATTTACTATACATAATCAGAAACATGTTTGGTTTAATATACACTACTTAAATAGTTAATAACTAGCTATTATCTCACTTAAATTCGGGGTGTCTACAACACACTATTTTACAGAAAATGAATTATTTAAGTTAATTACGGGTCAAATTAATTCAAATTTACTATACATAATCAGAAACGTGTTTGGTTTAATATACACTACTTAAATAGTTAATAACTAGCTATTTTCTCACTTAAATTCGGGGTGTCTACAACACACTATTTTACAGAAAATGCTTATATTTAAGTTAATTACGGGTCAAATTAATTCAAATTTACTATACATAATCAGAAACGTGTTTGGTTTAATATACACTACTTAAATAGTTAATAACTAGCTATTTTCTCACTTAAATTCGGGGTGTCTACAACACACTATTTTACAGAAAATGCTTATATTTAAGTTAATTACGGGTCAAATTAATTCAAATTTACTATACATAATCAGAAACGTGTTTGGTTTAATATACACTACTTAAATAGTTAATAACTAGCTATTATCTCACTTAAATTCGGGGTGTCTACAACACACTATTTTACAGAAAATGAATTATTTAAGTTAATTACGGGTCAAATTAATTCAAATTTACTATACATAATCAGGAACGTAATTGGTTTAATATACACTTCTTAAATAGTTAATAACTAGCTATTTTCTCACTTAAATTCGGGGTGTCTACAACACACTATTTTACAGATTCATGGGTGCCTCCAAATATACTATTTTACAGAAAATGCTTATATTTAAGTTAATTACCGATCAAATTAATTCAAATTACCTACATCTACTAAGAATATTACGCTCTATAATATAAACGCGTTTAAAAATTTATTTCTACCAAATATACTTAAATTTAAGGGTGCATACAGATTTTGCACTCGGGAAAAGATGACTTACAGGAGGCACTATTTTACAGAAAATGCTTAAATTTAAGTTAATTACGGGTCAAATTAATTCAAATTACCTACATCTACTAAGAATATTACGCTCTATAATATAAACGCGTTTAAAAATTAATTTCTATCAAATATACTTAAATTTAAGGGTGCATACAGATTTTGTACTCGGGAAAAGATGACTTACAGGAGGCACTATTTTACAGAAAATGCTTATATTTAAGTTAATTACGGGTCAAATTAATTCAAATTTACTATACATAATCAGAAACATGTTTGGTTTAATATACACTACTTAAATAGTTAATAACTAGCTATTATCTCACTTAAATTCGGGGTGTCTACAACACACTATTTTACAGAAAATGAATTATTTAAGTTAATTACGTGTCAAATTAATTCAAATTTACTATACATAATCAGAAACGTGTTTGGTTTAATATACACTACTTAAATAGTTAATAACTAGCTATTATCTCACTTAAATTTTGGGTGTCTACAACACACTATTTTACAGAAAATGCGTATATTTAAGTTAATTACGGGTCAAATTAATTCAAATTTGCTATACATAATCAGAAACGTGTTTGGTTTAATATACACTACTTAAAAAGTTAATAACTAGCTATTATCTCACTTAAATTCAGGGTGTCTACAACACACTATTTTACAGATTCATGGGTGCCTCCAAATATACTATTTTACAGAAAATGCTTATATTTAAGTTAATTACCGATCAAATTATTTCAAATTACCTACATCTACTAAGAATATTACGCTCTATAATATAAACACGTTTAAAAATTTATTTCTACCAAATATACTTAAATTTAAGGGTGCATACAGATTTTGTACTTGGGAAAAGATGACTTACAGGAGGCACTATTTTACAGAAAATGCTTATATTTAAGTTAATTACGGGTCAAATTAATTCAAATTTACTATACATAATCAGAAACATGTTTGGTTTAATATACACTACTTAAATAGTTAATAACTAGCTATTATCTCACTTAAATTCGGGGTGTCTACAACACACTATTTTACAGAAAATGAATTATTTAAGTTAATTACGTGTCAAATTAATTCAAATTTACTATACATAATCAGAAACGTGTTTGGTTTAATATACACTACTTAAATAGTTAATAACTAGCTATTATCTCACTTAAATTTTGGGTGTCTACAACACACTATTTTACAGAAAATGCGTATGTTTAAGTTAATTACGGGTCAAATTAATTCAAATTTGCTATACATAATCAGAAACGTGTTTGGTTTAATATACACTACTTAAATAGTTAATAACTAGCTATTTTCTCACTTAAATTCAGGGTGCCTACAACACATTATTTTACAGATTCGTGGGTGCCTCCAAATATACTATTTTACAGAAAATGCGATTATTTAAGTTAATTACGAGTAGTAATCATACTTAAACTGAGGAAGGCAACAAGACTTTCGTAATCTTGTCTACTGGGGTAAGAATTTTACCAAAATGTGATTATTTAAGTTAATTAAGTATGAAATTAAATCTAACTTGGATTATAATGCTATTTGAGTGTGATGTTCAAATTAAACACTATAAAAAGTAAATTGTGCCAATTAAACTTACGGTAAGGGTGCCTTCAAAATATTGCTAAAGGAAAACCGCGGCCACAGCGGTTTGAACCGTCCAAAATGCTTTTATTTAACATAACTATTAAAGTAATGAAATTTAATTTGTTAATGTGTCATATGAAAGTGGTGCTCAATTTAAACGCAATTTAATGTTAATTGCGAGCAATTATTCTCAAATATATTTTGCCTACAACTTACATAATACAATTTTACATAACCTGGGTGTCTACAACTTTTGAATTTTACATAACCTGGGTGCCTACAAGACACTATTTTATCAGAACGCTTTCATTTAACTTAATTTTGGATGGAATTCAATCTAAGTTGGTACATATATATATTTGAGATTGCGACGATTAATTTAAAGGCAACACAGTTTCTCGATGCAACTACCCTTTTTGAAACACTCTGTATAAATTAACGGAATAATTTTTGTAAGTTTTGTTAATGGTTTTGATGTTATTTTATCAATTTAAAACAACAGCACTCCTCCGTTTTGAACCATTAAATTATTAAATAACAAAAGAATTAACACAACAGTTATCCAGGAAAAAATTGGTGTGATGGGTTATACTGGAGAAATTTGATCACATTAAAATTTTTTAAATATGACGCAAAACAATAGGACTAGGGCGCTTACTAGACCCAAAAGCTATCATCTGTGTGGGCTAATTATTTTTGGATTACATGATATGGGGTATACAAGTTTCTAGTACCCCTAGCACGTGACGTGATTTATTAATGGCCCCTCGACAACTATGCGTTTTACAAAGCGCGATAGACAATACACCCTTTCGACGGGAAAAGGGGGTAGGCAACCCTAAGTATCCGGAGATAGAAGAGAGTTGCTCTAGTGCTGTGTTTGTGCACTCTCAGATCCAAAACACCCACAGCGGTGGGGCTAAAAAGCGAGATGGAAGGCAGAGTTTTACCCCGCGCCTTTCCCTCTTAGACTGTAACTTGTAAAACGCATAGTTGTCGAGGGGCCATTAATAAATCACGTCACGTGCTAGGGGTACTAGAAACTTGTATACCCCATATCATGTAATCCAAAAATAATTAGCCCACACAGATGATAGCTTTTGGGTCTAGTAAGCGCCCTAGTCCTATTGTTTTGCGTCATATTTAAAAAATTTTAATGTGATCAAATTTCTCCAGTATTTGGTATAACCCATCACACCAATTTTTTCCTGGATAACTGTTGTGTTAATTCTTTTGTTATTTAATAATTTAATGGTTCAAAACGGAGGAGTGCTGTTGTTTTAAATTGATAAAATAACATCAAAACCATTAACAAAACTTACAAAAATTATTCCGTTAATTTATACAGAGTGTTTCAAAAAGGGTAGTTGCACCGAGAAACTGTGTTGCCTTTAAATTAATCGTCGCAATCTCAAATATATATATGTACCAACTTAGATTGAATTCCATCCAAAATTAAGTTAAATGAAAGCGTTCTGATAAAATAGTGTCTTGTAGGCACCCAGGTTATGTAAAATTCAAAAGTTGTAGACACCCAGGTTATGTAAAATTGTATTATGTAAGTTGTAGGCAAAATATATTTGAGAATAATTGCTCGTAATTAACATTAAATTGCGTTTAAATTGAGCACCACTTTCATATGACACATTAACAAATTAAATTTCATTACTTTAATAGTTATGTTAAATATAAGCATTTTCTGTAAAATAGTATATTTGGAGGCACCCATGAATCTGTAAAATAGTGTGTTGTAGACACCCCGAATTTAAGTGAGAAAATAGCTAGTTATTAACTATTTAAGTAGTGTATATTAAACCAAACACGTTTCTGATTATGTATAGTAAATTTGAATTAATTTGACCCGTAATTAACTTAAATATAAGCATTTTCTGTAAAATAGTGTGTTGTAGACACCCCGAATTTAAGTGAGAAAATAGCTAGTTATTAACTATTTAAGTAGTGTATATTAAACCAAACACGTTTCTGATTATGTATAGTAAATTTGAATTAATTTGACCCGTAATTAACTTAAATATAAGCATTTTCTGTAAAATAGTGTGTTGTAGACACCCCGAATTTAAGTGAGAAAATAGCTAGTTATTAACTATTTAAGTAGTGTATATTAAACCAAACACGTTTCTGATTATGTATAGTAAATTTGAATTAATTTGACCCGTAATTAACTTAAATAATTCATTTTCTGTAAAATAGTGTGTTGTAGACACCCCGAATTTAAGTGAGATAATAGCTAGTTATTAACTATTTAAGTAGTGTATATTAAACCAAACACGTTTCTGATTATGTATAGTAAATTTGAATTAATTTGACCCGTAATTAACTTAAATATAAGCATTTTCTGTAAAATAGTGTGTTGTAGACACCCCGAATTTAAGTGAGAAAATAGCTAGTTATTAACTATTTAAGTAGTGTATATTAAACCAAACACGTTTCTGATTATGTATAGTAAATTTGAATTAATTTGACCCGTAATTAACTTAAATAATTCATTTTCTGTAAAATAGTGTGTTGTAGGCACCGTGAATTTAAGTGAGAAAATAGCTAGTTATTAACTATTTAAGTAGTGTATATTAAACCAAACACGTTTCTGATTATGTATAGTAAATTTGAATTAATTTGACCCGTAATTAACTTAAATAATTCATTTTCTGTAAAATAGTGTGTTGTAGACACCCTGAATTTAAGTGAGAAAATAGCTAGTTATTAACTATTTAAGTAGTGTATATTAAACCAAACACGTTTCTGATTATGTATAGTAAATTTGAATTAATTTGACCCGTAATTAACTTAAATATAAGCATTTTCATTAAAATAGTGTGTTGTAGACACCCCGAATTTAAGTGAGAAAATAGCTAGTTATTAACTATTTAAGTAGTGTATATTAAACCAAACACGTTTCTGATTATGTATAGTAAATTTGAATTAATTTGACCCGTAATTAACTTAAATAATTCATTTTCTGTAAAATAGTGTGTTGTAGACACCCCGAATTTAAGTGAGATAATAGCTAGTTATTAACTATTTAAGTAGTGTATATTAAACCAAACACGTTTCTGATTATGTATAGTAAATTTGAATTAATTTGACCCGTAATTAACTTAAATATAAGCATTTTCTGTAAAATAGTGTGTTGTAGACACCCCGAATTTAAGTGAGAAAATAGCTAGTTATTAACTATTTAAGTAGTGTATATTAAACCAAACACGTTTCTGATTATGTATAGTAAATTTGAATTAATTTGACCCGTAATTAACTTAAATAATTCATTTTCTGTAAAATAGTGTGTTGTAGGCACCGTGAATTTAAGTGAGAAAATAGCTAGTTATTAACTATTTAAGTAGTGTATATTAAACCAAACACGTTTCTGATTATGTATAGTAAATTTGAATTAATTTGACCCGTAATTAACTTAAATAATTCATTTTCTGTAAAATAGTGTGTTGTAGACACCCTGAATTTAAGTGAGAAAATAGCTAGTTATTAACTATTTAAGTAGTGTATATTAAACCAAACACGTTTCTGATTATGTATAGTAAATTTGAATTAATTTGACCCGTAATTAACTTAAATATAAGCATTTTCATTAAAATAGTGTTTTGTAGACACCCCGAATTTAAGTGAGATAATAGCTAACTATTAACTATTTAAGTAGTGTATATTAAACCAAACACGTTTCTGATTATGTATAGTAAATTTGAATTAATTTGACCCGTAATTAACTTAAATATAAGCATTTTCTGTAAAATAGTAAGTTGTAGTCACCCTTAAATTTAAGTAAATTAGTTCGGAATTAAGTTTTAAAATGGTTTATAATAGAGATCATAGTTTACTTATTATATATATGCAATTTTGAACCAGTTTCACCGGTAATTAACTTAAATATAAGTCTTTTTCTGTAAAACTACTGCTATAGTAGTTTTCCTACTGAGGGCACTTGTAGGCACTTTCTGTAATTCTGTAAAAAAGTGTGGCTCCTCGGGGATCGGCGGCCCTCCCCCGTATTTTGCAATGTCAGTGGTCTTTCGTGGGAATCGTAGCTGCGTAGCTCGGAAAGTCGGAATTTATTGGGCTTTTTTACAGTTTCTTGCCTACTAGCTAAAGGGAGGGACACACTTGCTAAAAAAGCAAGCGGAAAGCGGAAACAGAAACTGAAACGGAAAACGTATTTCCGCCCTCTTTCGGTTTTCTTCGAAAACAAAAGGCCACACTGCAAAACAGAAAACGTAACTACAGCCATCTATATTATGTTAAGAATTTAATTTGAAAAGTAGAGAAAATGGCAACAGACGATGAAGTATGTGTGGTTGGATGGCTATATGCAACACAATTTCTTATGTTAGCAAAATCATTCATTAATTTGCAACGCACAAAAAGAAGTAGAAGGTTTTGGGTGAGGAAATTATTTCAGGGCAGATCCCAATATGGTTTTTGTAACACCTTGATCCCGCAACTTCGCTTAAACGACCAAACATTCTTCTTCCAGTAAGTTCATATTGGCGGTTTATGATAACAATGTATAAATATGTAATCTACATGTGTATCTTACATCTCTAGATTCATGAGGATGACTCCAAAAATGTTTGACAAACTGCTGGGAATTTTAGGACCTACAATTCAGAAAAAGGACACGAGATTTAGAAAAGCCATTTCACCAAGTGATAGATTAAGCATTACATTGCGGTAGACTCCTGCACATCCATTTGAATAAATTTATCAAAACTTTATATTAAGTCTTATCATGTTTTGTTAAGATTCCTAGCATCTGGCGAAACATACCGAAGTCTAAGCTTTGCTTTTAGAGTTGGCCGGTCAACAATATCAGTCATAGTCAAAGAAACGTCAGAGGTATTGGTCAAGTCTACAAAATATACCAACATTTTGGTTTCACAAGTCGTATAATTGCCAAACTTTATGTAGGCTATTTGGAATAGTTTGAAAACCAAGTACGTTGCGATGCCTCAAACCCCAGAAGACTGGAAAGAAGTTGCTAAAGGCTTTGAAGTGAAATGGCAACTTCCACACTGTTGTGGAAGTATAGATGGAAAACATGTTTGGCTCGAATGTCCAGACAACACTGGAACTTTGAATTTTAATTACAAGGGCACCTTCAGCAAGGTTCTTTTAGCTGTAAGCGATTCCCAATACAAGTTTCTCATGGTGGACTTTGGTCATTATGGCGGAGAAAGTGATGGTGGAATATTTCAAAAGTGTTTATTCGGTCAAAAGCTACTTAGAAACGAGCTAAATCTCCCACCTGCCGAAAAGCTTCCATTTTCAAACGAACTATTCCCCTATTATTTTGCAGGGGATGAAGCATTCCCTTTAAGATCTAATTTAATGAGACCATATCCCAGACGTTCAAACTTTAGCCATAATCAAAGAATTTATAATTATCGATTGTCCCGTGGCCGTAGAGTCATAGAAAACGCTTTTGGCATACTATCTGCGCGGTTTAGAATTTTCAAAAGACCACTAAACTACCACGTGGATGCCGTTCGTAATATAGTCTCGGCCGCTCTAGCTCTGCACAATTTCTTATTGACTGAAACAGCGGATGTTTATTGCCCGAATGGCTACGCTGATTACGAAGACGAAAACCACGATGTTGTAGCAGGCCGATGGCGCCAAGAAACGCAAATTGAAGGAGTTGAACGTGTTGGTTCAAATATGTATTCAAAAGACGCAAAAGTTCTGAGAGACACTTTATCCAAATATTTCATTAACGAAGGAAAAGTACCATGGCAAGAAGGCATGGTTTATCGTGGCCTTCCCCAAACAAACTGAGCCAAAATGCTTTTCATTATTTTTCAAAATATTTCAGAAAAACTTTATTAGAAATAAAAATACATTGTTTTACTCAAAATATTTTTCTTGTGATAATTTTTCGAAAAGTATGTCATCTATTTTTTTCATGCAATCCAATTGGTCCCTTCTGTCCAATAATTTTAGTTTGGATTGAATAAGTTGACCATAATTCTCAATTAAACCCGGCTCCTTTTCTTTTGACTTTAAGAACGAATTCATGGAGTTTGAGGTACTGCTGAACATTTGAAACGCATCATTTATTAATGACGGATCCACTTCTTCACTAATTTTACGTTTTCGGCCCTTTTTAGGGTGGTCTTTTGAAAATTCTAAACCGCGCAGATAGTATGCCAAAAGCGTTTTCTATGACTCTACGGCCACGGGACAATCGATAATTATAAATTCTTTGATTATGGCTAAAGTTTGAACGTCTGGGATATGGTCTCATTAAATTAGATCTTAAAGGGAATGCTTCATCCCCTGCAAAATAATAGGGGAATAGTTCGTTTGAAAATGGAAGCTTTTCGGCAGGTGGGAGATTTAGCTCGTTTCTAAGTAGCTTTTGACCGAATAAACACTTTTGAAATATTCCACCATCACTTTCTCCGCCATAATGACCAAAGTCCACCATGAGAAACTTGTATTGGGAATCGCTTACAGCTAAAAGAACCTTGCTGAAGGTGCCCTTGTAATTAAAATTCAAAGTTCCAGTGTTGTCTGGACATTCGAGCCAAACATGTTTTCCATCTATACTTCCACAACAGTGTGGAAGTTGCCATTTCACTTCAAAGCCTTTAGCAACTTCTTTCCAGTCTTCTGGGGTTTGAGGCATCGCAACGTACTTGGTTTTCAAACTATTCCAAATAGCCTACATAAAGTTTGGCAATTATACGACTTGTGAAACCAAAATGTTGGTATATTTTGTAGACTTGACCAATACCTCTGACGTTTCTTTGACTATGACTGATATTGTTGACCGGCCAACTCTAAAAGCAAAGCTTAGACTTCGGTATGTTTCGCCAGATGCTAGGAATCTTAACAAAACATGATAAGACTTAATATAAAGTTTTGATAAATTTATTCAAATGGATGTGCAGGAGTCTACCGCAATGTAATGCTTAATCTATCACTTGGTGAAATGGCTTTTCTAAATCTCGTGTCCTTTTTCTGAATTGTAGGTCCTAAAATTCCCAGCAGTTTGTCAAACATTTTTGGAGTCATCCTCATGAATCTAGAGATGTAAGATACACATGTAGATTACATATTTATACATTGTTATCATAAACCGCCAATATGAACTTACTGGAAGAAGAATGTTTGGTCGTTTAAGCGAAGTTGCGGGATCAAGGTGTTACAAAAACCATATTGGGATCTGCCCTGAAATAATTTCCTCACCCAAAACCTTCTACTTCTTTTTGTGCGTTGCAAATTAATGAATGATTTTGCTAACATAAGAAATTGTGTTGCATATAGCCATCCAACCACACATACTTCATCGTCTGTTGCCATTTTCTCTACTTTTCAAATTAAATTCTTAACATAATATAGATGGCTGTAGTTACGTTTTCTGTTTTGCAGTGTGGCCTTTTGTTTTCGAAGAAAACCGAAAGAGGGCGGAAATACGTTTTCCGTTTCAGTTTCTGTTTCCGCTTTCTGCTTGCTTTTTTAGCAAGTGTGTCCCTCCCTTAAGAGTCACTAGCTAAGCGCGATACGAAAATAAAGCTTCTTTCCAAACACCCAGAAATTTAACGATTTTTTTTATCATTTTTCCAAAATTTTTCAGCATGCGATGTCTTACCCCGACCCCGACCCCGTCTTGTTTTTTTCGGGAATAACCTGCCCCCGACCCCGATAAATTTTTTACCCCGTACGAACACTACTATATATACACAAGGGTACGCACCTGGAAGGCAGACCATTAAAGTGCGAACAGTGCGAAAGTTCTTTCAAAACTAACCTACGCTTAAGCCAACACAAAAGGAGAGTTCATATCATTACAAAATCATTTCAATGCGACTTATGTGACGTAAGGCTTAAGACCAAAGCTGCTTTAAATCGTCACAAAGTTGATGTTCACGAGAGTGAAAGACAAGTTTTTTGTGACCAGTGTGACAAAACCTTCATAGTGGGAAAGGCATTAAACCTACACGTCAAACGGGTGCATAGCGATGAAAGACTTTTTAAATGTACGAAATGCGAAAAGGCCTTCAAATATAGTTTCAATCTGAAGCGACATAAATTGGCTCTGCACTCTCATGTTAAACCCTTCGAATTCTCTGAGATTGCTGGAATATCTTTTGAAGAAGACGAAAAACATATTTGCCACGAATGCAAAACCGTGTTTTTCACCAAAGATTCGTTGGTTAAACACAACGGAAAAAGATGTTCCTTCAAAGAATTTAAATTGCGAGCTTCGCGTCTTGTATTGAAAAGGTTAACTGCAGAGCAACTCGCAGAATTTGGTGTTTTTTCATATCCTCGTTTGAGAATCCAAATTAAAGAGGAACCTGAATAAACGCATGAAACAATATAACAGTTTAGAAACTCGTCTTGACATATTACTTAACTTCCAGTTTAATTTACCCTAATTAGATATTAATGTACCAGTCATTAAAGGTCATTGAATGGTGTGAAAAACGCCCTTGATTTGAATATGTGTTTTATTTACTTTTTTATTTCAAATCGCTCAAGATTACTTTTTTATTTCAAATCGCTCAAGATTACTTTTTTATTTCAAATCGCTCAAGATTGGAAAAGGTTGTTAATGTTGGCCTAAAACGTACTCTACCTGTAAAGCTACATTTATTGTGAATTACTCAAATAGATTTGCCGTTGGCCTAGTTTCACATAATTTTCAGATTTAAAAACAACGCTCAAACTCCACAGCGTCAATATTTATTCATAACTCCCGCCACTGTCAGTACTCTTCGTCATGCCAAGATGTTAATGGAGACTGGAGCAGAATTTGTGTTTGTATTCCAATTTCCAACAACCTCGTTTTTCTCCTCCATGTTTTCTCTTTTACAGGCACAATGGGCTGTGTAGCCTGTGTTGCAAGAAACTAGAAACAATTGCTCTTTTATTGGCTTTTATTCATGGAGTAATTTTCTCGAAGTCTGAACTAAAGTTCCTTTAATATTGCTCCATGGTGGCTGATTGCTAGCTTCATCCCAACGGGTGCTCGCTCGCCTGAGATAAATTTTCGATTTCTAGAGTCTGTTCCAACCCCCCCTTACGTGACGTCAGCCTTAGACCTCAAGCGCGCGCGGTTTTGATTCTGTACGGTAGACTATATGAGAATTGCCATGAAATTTATTTTTAAAACGCTAATTATAGGGCATAATTTTTATATATTTTTTAAATTAAATAATTAGAAAGGGTTTGGCATAGATAATTGTGCACATTTTAATAAATAGTAAGGCAGAAACCGAAACTTTATGCTTCTATCAAACTTCATAGTTCAGTACCTATTATGATTTTCTTTAAATTCAAGAGGAAAATGATTACAATTACTTAATAACGGTGATAAGTAATCAATGCATTAGACCAAAAAAATTTAAACCAAGTATAATTCCAATGAAATGAATTTTATTTCTATTGATGAGTTTTGAGATCTTAATTTGAAAACTCCAGCCAATTATAACAATTATAGGAACTTTAGTTTACAATTTTCTTAAATTTTTTACCTAATTTTCTCCCACAATCTGTCTTGCTGGGCTTGATTGAATTGTGATATTTCATTCTAATGAAAATTCTTAATTTGACAAATGAATGGATTAAATCCAAAGGATAAGTTTCATGTTCTTGGTGAATTGAATTGGATATGTTTTTAACAATATTTATTTCGTTGGAGAGGACTTTGTTTGGAAGGAAATTACGAAAAATGGTTTCAAATGAATTCATTGCTTTTAAGAAAGTAGAGCTAGGAACAATTAAACCGCCATAAGATAATATTGTAGCCCAAGATGGTAATTGATAACAATGATCACTCTGACTTGAGTCTCTTAAATCCAGATTGGCATATTTTTTATAGAATTTTTTGGCTATAAAACCAGACATGTATTCTAGCCCATTTTCTTCAAGCTTTGAGAATTCGTTTGCTTCATTACCATCTTGGGTTACGATGTTGTCTACACTCTTTAAAATACCAATTTCTCCAGAGCATAAGGAACTAGTACCAAATCTTACTGAATTTAAACTGGGATCAGCAATTTCCCTAGGAACATTTTTTGGGTTTACATTTACCGAGACTGAGCTAGTGTTGCTATATAAAAGGTCTCTTGTAAAACTTTCTAAAGGGGATATAAATGAAGTAGCTATATCAGTTTTTATAGAAGCTTTTTTCAAAATATCACTTAGTAAATAGGTCTCATTGTTTACAGCAGTTTCAGCGACACCGAGCTGATTTTCCTTCTGTAAAATACTATTAGCTAAGAATTCATCTTGACTCATGTCAACTGTATTACCTTTATCATTTAAAATTCCGGGATTTTTCCCCAAAATAATCATTCGGATTCTATAAAGCGCATTAAGAGGTGTTGGGTGATCATCCAATCCCCCTCTGGAGCGAACTTGGGAAAAAAAATTTTCCAAACAGTCTTGGTTCAAACGATGAGTCAAGATGAATTTTATATTGAATTTGTTCTTCATGTCAAAAAATAAATCTTTGAGAGATTTTATAGAAATTATAATACCTTTCTGAAACAGCTGTAAAACATTTTTGCCTTTACATTTCATATTAGTTATTAAGTCCTTCATTTCATCAATGGCCGCTATTTGTTTTTTTAAGTGTAATCCAAAACCCATTTTTGTTTCAACAATATCTTTTTCTGTGTATGAGTTAAATACGTCGAACCATTTATCTACAGTTGCAATGAACTCACTTAATTCTTTAGTTCGGATATCATCGAAATTTACATCGCTTTTAGTCTTTAACATATATAGCAATGCTTTGGAAACTGTATTGGACAATAGTTGCGAAGCTAATTTAACATTTTGCCTAGTAGGACCGTGACATTCTAAATGGATTTTTTTAAGCTTAGGACACATTTTAATTTCATTATTATCAAGTTTAAGCAGAAGTTCTAAAGGTTTTTTATCAACGTGAGTATCGTCAATCAAAAAACCTGTATCCAAAAGCCAATTCCTTATTAGTTTTAACTCGTGTGGGGCATCAGCGAAGCAATAAATAATTTGATCAGTTGCTATGGGATGTTGAAACCAATTTTTATGGATAGATACACCCATTTCTCTCCATAAACCCATGTTACCTCCCCCCATATCACAGACAGATGAGACTATTAAATACCCTGCCTCATGAACTTTGGATATTATGTCCAACAACAGTTTTTTAGTCATTTTGGTATCAAAGCCAATGTAAACAGGTTGTTTCCAAGGTGAAAATAAGCCCCTAACCATTGCTACCTGCATTTGACTATGTTTTCCAACTACTTGATCGGCTTTCACATCATATTCATATTGCGATGAAATTTTCATTTCGTCAAACGTTATGACACATATTTTTTCTATATTTGATTTTTTAGATCCAGCTAGTTTCATAATATTTAAAACATCTTGTAAAATTCCTTGTCTTAAATTTAGTTTTGATGCATACCGCCTTAATGTTGACAAACCTGGTAATGGATATCGCAGGTCATTTTTTAAAAACATATAAGCTTTTCTGTTAAGGTATCGCAAAGTAAAAGCCCGTGCGAGATCATTGGCAGACCAGATAACCATTTTTTTCCCCATTAGTTTCTTAATTTGACTAGGTGAGAAAATATCATTTAAAATATTGGTGCATTTCTCCTTAAATTCTTCTTTTTTCCTTTTGTCATTCTTCATTCTCTTGAGTTTCTTTACTTCTTCAGTACTAATTACACTCTTCATTGCTTGTTCAATTTTTAATTCTTTAATTTTCTTCTCATTTTTCATTTCTTTAATTTTCAATTTGCTATAATGAGCTCGTAATGTTCTATTTTGTTTCTCTAATCTCTCGCATTTACAGCATGGTTTGCGTTTAAAAACAACAGTATCACGTTTAGGAATCATATTATCAGGGCTACGATCCATGTTATCACAATTAGTTTGAACATTAGTTGCTTCATTCGTGAGATTATCAATTGCAGAAGGACTAGATTTCTTTATTAAATTGTTAATGATGACTCGCTCCTCTCTTCGTTGCACTCTGGATTTTCTCTCTGTAGATTTACAGTTTTGACTTCCTTTCAGTCCCAAATTTTCAGTTGGAATAGCGTCTTCCAATAATTCCTTTTTATTAGGAATCCCCAGCAACTCAGACCTAAGATCCCTTTTGTAGGCATGTTCGTTAAAGTGCTGCGAGCAAACATGACTAGTCATGGGATTGAATTTATCCTCTCTGCGGCATTTAAATGCCCAAACCTTTCTCCTATGAATGTCATTTGGAAATTTGTGATACACAATATGTTTTGTACTATCATTCTTTTTGGTTAAAACTAGGCTATTATTGCACGTCGCGACCGCGCACCTTGTTCCAGGCATGGCTCATAAATTTTTATTATGTATGAATCTAAAAATATACAATTTATTCACATTAGTATTTTGGTTTTGCACCCAAATAAGTTATAACAACCCGAACCGAGTCCCTAGTCTTATCCCTTAAGTCTTAATACAAATAAACTAAAGAAGCAAGTTCCAAATATCTCTAAAAGCTTCCTAATTTAGCATTAATATTTCATACAAAAAAGTTATCAGAATAAAGTAATTAATTTACCTTTGAGGATGCCAATACAGCACAAGCTGCACAACTCGCGCCTCGAAAGACTATACATAAGCAGACGATGCTTCACTAAGGTCTACGGGAGACGTCATATTCGGCAGCCAATAAAAGTCGCGAATTTTCGAAGGTAAAAGATGGGCGCGTGAGCAAACCTATATTAGCGAAGCGGCAACTCTATAGACCTTGGTGACAAGGATGAAGCCAAGGTCTATAGAGTTGCCGCTTCGCTAATATAGGTTTGCTCACGCGCCCATCTTTTACCTTCGAAAATTCGCGACTTTTATTGGCTGCCGAATATGACGTCTCCCGTAGACCTTAGTGAAGCATCGTCTGCTTATGTATAGTCTTTCGAGGCGCGAGTTGTGCAGCTTGTGCTGTATTGGCATCCTCAAAGGTAAATTAATTACTTTATTCTGATAACTTTTTTGTATGAAATATTAATGCTAAATTAGGAAGCTTTTAGAGATATTTGGAACTTGCTTCTTTAGTTTATTTGTATTAAGACTTAAGGGATAAGACTAGGGACTCGGTTCGGGTTGTTATAACTTATTTGGGTGCAAAACCAAAATACTAATGTGAATAAATTGTATATTTTTAGATTCATACATAATAAAAATTTATGAGCCATGCCTGGAACAAGGTGCGCGGTCGCGACGTGCAATAATAGCCTAGTTTTAACCAAAAAGAATGATAGTACAAAACATATTGTGTATCACAAATTTCCAAATGACATTCATAGGAGAAAGGTTTGGGCATTTAAATGCCGCAGAGAGGATAAATTCAATCCCATGACTAGTCATGTTTGCTCGCAGCACTTTAACGAACATGCCTACAAAAGGGATCTTAGGTCTGAGTTGCTGGGGATTCCTAATAAAAAGGAATTATTGGAAGACGCTATTCCAACTGAAAATTTGGGACTGAAAGGAAGTCAAAACTGTAAATCTACAGAGAGAAAATCCAGAGTGCAACGAAGAGAGGAGCGAGTCATCATTAACAATTTAATAAAGAAATCTAGTCCTTCTGCAATTGATAATCTCACGAATGAAGCAACTAATGTTCAAACTAATTGTGATAACATGGATCGTAGCCCTGATAATATGATTCCTAAACGTGATACTGTTGTTTTTAAACGCAAACCATGCTGTAAATGCGAGAGATTAGAGAAACAAAATAGAACATTACGAGCTCATTATAGCAAATTGAAAATTAAAGAAATGAAAAATGAGAAGAAAATTAAAGAATTAAAAATTGAACAAGCAATGAAGAGTGTAATTAGTACTGAAGAAGTAAAGAAACTCAAGAGAATGAAGAATGACAAAAGGAAAAAAGAAGAATTTAAGGAGAAATGCACCAATATTTTAAATGATATTTTCTCACCTAGTCAAATTAAGAAACTAATGGGGAAAAAAATGGTTATCTGGTCTGCCAATGATCTCGCACGGGCTTTTACTTTGCGATACCTTAACAGAAAAGCTTATATGTTTTTAAAAAATGACCTGCGATATCCATTACCAGGTTTGTCAACATTAAGGCGGTATGCATCAAAACTAAATTTAAGACAAGGAATTTTACAAGATGTTTTAAATATTATGAAACTAGCTGGATCTAAAAAATCAAATATAGAAAAAATATGTGTCATAACGTTTGACGAAATGAAAATTTCATCGCAATATGAATATGATGTGAAAGCCGATCAAGTAGTTGGAAAACATAGTCAAATGCAGGTAGCAATGGTTAGGGGCTTATTTTCACCTTGGAAACAACCTGTTTACATTGGCTTTGATACCAAAATGACTAAAAAACTGTTGTTGGACATAATATCCAAAGTTCATGAGGCAGGGTATTTAATAGTCTCATCTGTCTGTGATATGGGGGGAGGTAACATGGGTTTATGGAGAGAAATGGGTGTATCTATCCATAAAAATTGGTTTCAACATCCCATAGCAACTGATCAAATTATTTATTGCTTCGCTGATGCCCCACACGAGTTAAAACTAATAAGGAATTGGCTTTTGGATACAGGTTTTTTGATTGACGATACTCACGTTGATAAAAAACCTTTAGAACTTCTGCTTAAACTTGATAATAATGAAATTAAAATGTGTCCTAAGCTTAAAAAAATCCATTTAGAATGTCACGGTCCTACTAGGCAAAATGTTAAATTAGCTTCGCAACTATTGTCCAATACAGTTTCCAAAGCATTGCTATATATGTTAAAGACTAAAAGCGATGTAAATTTCGATGATATCCGAACTAAAGAATTAAGTGAGTTCATTGCAACTGTAGATAAATGGTTCGACGTATTTAACTCATACACAGAAAAAGATATTGTTGAAACAAAAATGGGTTTTGGATTACACTTAAAAAAACAAATAGCGGCCATTGATGAAATGAAGGACTTAATAACTAATATGAAATGTAAAGGCAAAAATGTTTTACAGCTGTTTCAGAAAGGTATTATAATTTCTATAAAATCTCTCAAAGATTTATTTTTTGACATGAAGAACAAATTCAATATAAAATTCATCTTGACTCATCGTTTGAACCAAGACTGTTTGGAAAATTTTTTTTCCCAAGTTCGCTCCAGAGGGGGATTGGATGATCACCCAACACCTCTTAATGCGCTTTATAGAATCCGAATGATTATTTTGGGGAAAAATCCCGGAATTTTAAATGATAAAGGTAATACAGTTGACATGAGTCAAGATGAATTCTTAGCTAATAGTATTTTACAGAAGGAAAATCAGCTCGGTGTCGCTGAAACTGCTGTAAACAATGAGACCTATTTACTAAGTGATATTTTGAAAAAAGCTTCTATAAAAACTGATATAGCTACTTCATTTATATCCCCTTTAGAAAGTTTTACAAGAGACCTTTTATATAGCAACACTAGCTCAGTCTCGGTAAATGTAAACCCAAAAAATGTTCCTAGGGAAATTGCTGATCCCAGTTTAAATTCAGTAAGATTTGGTACTAGTTCCTTATGCTCTGGAGAAATTGGTATTTTAAAGAGTGTAGACAACATCGTAACCCAAGATGGTAATGAAGCAAACGAATTCTCAAAGCTTGAAGAAAATGGGCTAGAATACATGTCTGGTTTTATAGCCAAAAAATTCTATAAAAAATATGCCAATCTGGATTTAAGAGACTCAAGTCAGAGTGATCATTGTTATCAATTACCATCTTGGGCTACAATATTATCTTATGGCGGTTTAATTGTTCCTAGCTCTACTTTCTTAAAAGCAATGAATTCATTTGAAACCATTTTTCGTAATTTCCTTCCAAACAAAGTCCTCTCCAACGAAATAAATATTGTTAAAAACATATCCAATTCAATTCACCAAGAACATGAAACTTATCCTTTGGATTTAATCCATTCATTTGTCAAATTAAGAATTTTCATTAGAATGAAATATCACAATTCAATCAAGCCCAGCAAGACAGATTGTGGGAGAAAATTAGGTAAAAAATTTAAGAAAATTGTAAACTAAAGTTCCTATAATTGTTATAATTGGCTGGAGTTTTCAAATTAAGATCTCAAAACTCATCAATAGAAATAAAATTCATTTCATTGGAATTATACTTGGTTTAAATTTTTTTGGTCTAATGCATTGATTACTTATCACCGTTATTAAGTAATTGTAATCATTTTCCTCTTGAATTTAAAGAAAATCATAATAGGTACTGAACTATGAAGTTTGATAGAAGCATAAAGTTTCGGTTTCTGCCTTACTATTTATTAAAATGTGCACAATTATCTATGCCAAACCCTTTCTAATTATTTAATTTAAAAAATATATAAAAATTATGCCCTATAATTAGCGTTTTAAAAATAAATTTCATGGCAATTCTCATATAGTCTACCGTACAGAATCAAAACCGCGCGCGCTTGAGGTCTAAGGCTGACGTCACGTAAGGGGGGGTTGGAACAGACTCTAGAAATCGAAAATTTATCTCAGGCGAGCGAGCACCCGTTGCCTTGTCACTATCTACCGGCCAGTGTGGGAAATAAGGCACTATCACAGGCCAATAGCCAGTTTAAAAATTACCTGGGCCAGTTTAAAAATTAAACGCTTTGGGGTCTACTGGCCCTGGTGGCCACTTAATTATTTCAAAGTTTTCCCCCCTCAAGATTTTGGTTCATTAAATAAATACTTGTGTTAATCCCTAAAATTGCCTCGTCTTTGCTTCTATGCTGTGTGCTTGTTTGGCCTGAATTGTGGGAGTGGGATTATGGGTAGGTTTCGTATGTCTGTCTACGCTCTACACACATTGTAGAATCTGTAGATGAAGTGATTTTTACAGTTAGCAAAAGGGAAGATTATCTCTCGGTAGTCTTGTTTGGGTCTGGTCTATAGGGAAAGGCAGCCTGCTTCCTTTGACTGTATTAGCTTGAAGGAGAGAGGAATGGAGTGGAAACCCCCATACCTCTAGCGTTGCCTGTGTACCCCCACCTACGGCACCATAGTCCTACCAGCATCCTCAGCGGTTAGGTAGGGTCGTACGTCACTCGTACCGGACGAAATTGTAAAGGGCGCTCCTTCTATCTTAAAAATAGAAGCTAGTTCTCATACAAATAAAACGGCGCTACGCGGCAGCACTTAGCAATCGCCTACCGAAAGGTAGGGGCGTGCGCGAGGTACATTGGGAGAGATATGGTGCCGCAGGTCGCCCATCATCATTTCCAATCCATCTCAACTCCCTTATCCCTGGTATTAGCGTCTATGGGAAGATAAAAATGGAGTGTCAACCTTGGAAGAGGGAAGTACTGGAATGGAAAATACGATACCTCTAACATAAGCCGTACGTACCCAGGCGCGGGACAGGAGGGGGGCGAATTTGGTTGAACGTCAGTCTGTAGCGGCACCTAGTGTTGAAATTTATTCTTATTTTGTGAAATTCGTCTGCTTTTTTCAGTTTCGAAAAAAATAAATTCACTGACGGGCGGGAGCCGGGAGGCACGGTTTAGGCTAACTTTTCTCTTCCAAAGTTTAGCAACGCGCAATTCGCAATGGTTTTTATTATTTTGACTCTGTTTAGTTATGGGGAAGTACTGCTGTTACATTAATTGTAAAAGTGACTTCTGATATCATAAAAATTTAAATAAATAAATAAAGTAAAAGATGCGGCTACTTCAAAATTACTATTAAAGGTGGCAGCACTATATGACGTTCAACCAATTGCGCAATTCCGTGTCCCGAGCTTGGGTACCGCAAGATTTCCCTTCCAGTTACTTCCCTCTTCCAAGTGTCAACTCCCTCCCTACGGGCCGAATTTTTTAATTTAGCATTACGCAATAAAGACTTCTAGTTCTTAATTTAAACTCCAATATTTTAAAATACCCATACCTATAAAAACTATCCTACTAAGCCTATGTCCTAGCACATATTGTCAAGAATAATTTGGCCATAAATTACGAAAGCCTGATTTTTGAGACTAAAAATGGTAGGTGGCACTGTGGCCAGTTTTTTAATTAAAATACCTAGGCTCTACTGGCCACAGGTCCAGTTTTAAAAAAATCCTTATTTCCCACACTGCTACCGGCCGCCAGCCAATGAATAATTGCAAAGGTATTACTATCGTCTGCTTATTGGTTTTGGGAAAGTCGAGCACATGGCGTTGGTTTCAAATTGTTGTCAATCATTAAGATTTTTGTAATTTAATTTAAAAAAAATGAGTGAAAAACAATCACGAAAGAAATTCAAGTCATCGAAAGAGTTAATAAACGTAAATCCTGTTTATAATGATGAAAGCGTCAAAACTGCGTTTAAAAAGCAATTCTCATTAGAGGGCGATTCTGTTAAATTGGGTAAGCTAAGTCTTGGCTCAGTTGTCTTTATACCATGGATTTAGTGTTGAAGCTTACGCTTCATGGATATATCACTGTAGCCTTCGGTGAGGCAATTCGATTTTATCCACATTTATGTCATGAAAATTCGCGCGGGTTGGGGTACAAGCTCGCTGATGAAGTAGGCAAACTTTCTTTTTCTCTCGGCACGCGTGCTACTCGGTCTCACCCCTACTTCTCTGAATAGAGTGCTGTCAGTTGTGACGTCAGATCCAAGGTTAAACGTCACGAGTCTGCCTTTAGCAATGGGCGGCCATGACAGTTACCGTTTTTTCTTTATGGGAAAACAGCATGGGTGACGTCACACCGGCGCTTCTGACCACTCTATAGAGCTATCTCAGTTGTGACGTCAGTGCCTAAGTAAAACGTCACGAGCTTAGCTTTGGCAGTGGGCGGCCATGTTTGGTACCACTTTGGTTCTATAGGCAAATAGCATAGGTGACGTCACACTAAGGCTACTGAGATAGCTCTATTTGCTTCAAATTCTACGTCACAAACCAGTTCGCGCCATTTCAAACGAATAAATGTGGTGCGTGTTTTAAGGTGAGTGGTATATCCATGAAGCTTAAGCTTCTATACGAAATCCATCCCATAGAGTGCTGTCAGTTGTGACGTCAGATCCAAGGTTAAACGTCACGAGTCTGCCTTTAGCAATGGGCGGCCATGACAGTTACCGTTTTTTCTTTATGAGAAAACAGCATGGGTGACGTCACACCGGCGCTTCTGACAGCACTCTATAAGACTCATTTTCGTTGTGACGTAAGTGCCCACGTTAAACGTCACGGCTTAGCTTTGGCAGTGGGCGGCCATGTTTGGTACCGCTTTGGTTCTATGGGAAAATAGCATGGGTGACGTCACACTAAGGCTTCTGAGATAGCTTTATTGCCATGTGCAATTTTCGAACTTGGTTCTTATTTTAAGTTGAATTTAGCTTTGTGACGAGGCATCTTTTTCCTGACAGTTTATTAAATAATTTTTATACAGAATGTGGAGCTGAAATTATAAAAAAACCATTTACTTGTTACGTACTACCTAATTTTATATCAAATGATCAATTTCTTGAAAATTTGAAAGAATCCTTAAATGCTTTGGATTTTAAGGAGAAGAATAATGACCTCTTTAAATTTCACCAAGTTAGTATCACGCCTAGTTGCCGGATACAGTATAGAGTGCTGTCAGTTGTGACGTCAGATCCAAGGTTAAACGTCACGAGTCTGCCTTTAGCAATGGGCGGCCATGACAGTTACCGTTTTTTCTTTATGGGAAAACAGTATGGGTGACGTCACACCGGCGCTTCTGACAGCACTCTATAAAAATTTAAAGGTGTATGTCATGAACTTATGATGCGCTCATTTTTAGTCTGATGATCTTCAAACCTCTAAAGATCCCCATATCACTGCCATAAGGGAGTTACTTTATGGCAATTTCCTAGAATATCTTCGAGATATAACTGGTCTAGAATTGAATAACTCAATTGATATGTCATGCGCGCGGTACGAATCCACAGACATTCTGTTATGTCACGATGATCAGCTTGAAAGTCGTAAAATAGCGTATATATATTATTTAGTCCCCCAAAATTGGAAAATAGAGGATGGGGGAACTCTTGATTTATTTAATTCAGGTAAATTGAGCCAAACTTGTGGATATTACATCGAATTGAATTAAATGGTATCAAACTTTTTTTTCCTTAGAAAATAAGGCGCCTAATGAAATTGTTAGATCATTAGTTCCTACGTGGAACAGTTTTGTATTTTTCGAAGTTTCTCCAAAATCATTTCATCAAGTATCAGAGATTTTGTCAGATGAGAAATGTCGATTATCTATAAGTGGCTGGTTCCATGCTAATTCAAGAAATGTTGATATCGATAAGGTTGATGCAAATATTCCAGTTGAACTTCACGAACCAGGTTTTGTCGAGGCACGTTAATTCAGAATAAACCAGCGTTGCCAGATAAAAATTACCAAATTATCTTACCAAAGCCAAAAAATTATCGATTTTCAACCAAAATTATCGTACGCTCTGAGCGCCTCCAAAATAGCGGTAAAACCTATGCGGGCGTTCTGATTCACCTTGAATTTACACTAAATTCAGTACAAGGGTCATAAGGAGATAGGGTAATAACGTCTCCAAGCGTTTCTCACATCCTGCCTTTGATCTTAAGTGTATTATTACTATGGGATGAACATGACTCGCTACCTCCTATTTCGCCTTTTTCTACCCATAGCGAGACTTTTCTGCCCAGATTAGTTCAATTTCAAGCTAAATTCGAAATTATCGTACAATTATCGTACGCCTAAGCCGAATTATCGAATTTAGCGTACTATAGTACAGCCTCAAAATTATCGTACGCTTCGAAAAAACTCTTAAAATTATCGCATTGTACTATAATTATCGTACGTCTGGCAACGCTGGAATCCACCCAAATTTTTGGCTATATCTCTGATATTACGCACAGGAAGAAGTAATTTATTCGTGGATTAATCCAACGTACTTGAAAGAAGAAATTCAAATGGAAATCCAAGAAAAGTTTGAAGAGGAATCGGAAATACAGCTAATTGAATTTTTAAAGGAGGATAAATTTATTCAACTACAAGAGTGCCTTAAGTCTTCTAATCTGACATGGAATAAACGTGGCCCAGTAAATCAACGTAATATCTTGGAATTAGACATCAAAGATCCAGCTGTACCCGATATAATTAAAGAGTGCCTGGAACTACTCCGATCGGAAGCCATGTTCTTAATTCTCTCCAATTTAACTGGATTAAGTTTACACCCCTTGATGGCTGCTCATAAAGGAAAAAATGAACAATCCGAAGAACTGGGTGGCGAACCTAAATGCAGAATGGCAGTCCAAGCTTGGAATAATGGAAACTACACGCTACTCAGTGATCAGCAAAGTGATCAAGAGAAGGCTGCGTTGGATGCAAAAATATTTTTCAATGTTGGAGATTGGAAAGTTGATTATGGAGGGTTCACGTCGTACGTTGCTAGAGGAGAGGATGAAGAGGTGAGAATTTACCTTTTACTTTCATATTGAGTATCGAGCAGTGGTGTGCGAGTCCCGTTTTTTCGGTTTCGAGCCGAGTCCGAGTATCAAAACTAATTTCTTATCGAGTATCGAGCCGAGTCTCAAAAATACTTTCGAGTATCGAGTATTTAGATAGGTCAAATTTTGGTTCTTTCGAGTAATTATCTAGTCTCAAATATTGACTTGTCGAGTAGCAATTTTGTAAATTTCTTGAAAATAACGAAGATGTTCAATTATCTAATATCTCACTAGTTCAAAAAGATTGTTAGTGATCAATTAAACATTGAACAGGTGATTTTCAAAATAAATGCTCATGAACTCATCGTCTGCTATAGTTGTAAGCCTCGGATTCGAGTATTTGTCGAGTATTTAAGATGTTAAAAAGCTACTCGAATCTGTCTCGAGTATCTCAATGTGTTGTTATCGAGTCGAGTACTCGGCTCGATACTCGAACCGAGTACTCGAACTTAACGAGTACTCGCACACCCCTGGTATCGAGCCGAGTATCAAAAATTGTTTCGAGTATTTTGATTAGGTTAAAAACATTTTTTATTTTTGGAGTATTTATCGAGTACCAAATATTTATTTCTAGAAAATAACGTTAAGATGTTCAATTATCAAATACCTAACTAGTTCAAAAGATTATTAGTGATCAATTAAACATTAAAGAGGTTCTTTTCAAAATAAAGGCTTATGAGCACATAGTCTGCTATCGAGTATTTAAAGGGAGGGTAAAGTAGAAAATCAAGTGATTTTTTTATCGATTCTTCTACTAATTATAAGACAATTCTGCATAGTGAAACATTCAGGAAATACCAGCTCCGAATGATTTTAAAATTCAAATTAGGTTCAGATTTTATGGATAAATTGAAATAAGCCCCTCCGACCAATCGCGTAACGCCCTGCCTTTTTATTAACAAAATTCTTGTTGCCACGTTCCGTGTCGAATGAAATTTATCACGAGATTTGATAAAATTTGCGTGCGACGTGACAATCGTGGCGCTAGACATGGAGCATGCGTGCCACGAGAATTTTTTTAATAAGAAGGCAGGGCGTTACGCGATTGGTCGGAGGTACTTATTTAAAATTACCCTTAAAATCTGAAACTAATTTGAATTTTAAAATCAGTCGGAGCTGGTATTTCCTGAATGTTTCACTATGCAGTCTGGTCTAATAATTAGTAGAAGAATCGATAAAAATCACTTGATTAGAATTTCTATTTCACCCTCTCTTTAAAATATGTTATCAAGACGAATACTCTGCACAATACTCGCACACCACTATATACCATAGACCTATGTTCAGAAATAAGATGCTATCATATAAAATGTCAATTGCATGTCTATATCGATACAGTTATTGACTGTGACACCGGCAGACAACACTCTGGCGTTGGTTTACCGTGATAAGGATACCATGTCATTTGTCAAGCATATAAATCACTTATCCTCCGAAATAGGATCACAACCGTTTCATGATATACATTTTATTTACTACGAGTAAATTGTACAATAGTTAAATAAACCAAGCGACAAAAACTTTAATAATTATAGTATTATACTACTGTTATTAATAATTATTAAAAAGTGCAAAATCAAAATAGGTATTTTTATCCAAGACGGGTAATTATATCTTTAGCCCAAATATTTGAATAGCATATAGGGGTTACGTAATGTTATATTGTATAGCAATGGGATGTACAATATTATGGGATTGAAATTTTACGTTGTTACCGAACAGTAAGTAAACCTGATAAATAATAAGTAAATTATAAAAACTTGGATTTTACAATAATTAATTCTAATTGGTTACAGTGATTAAGCTCCATCGCTTTCCTCCGATTCATCGTCGTCACTGACATACCGCTTAACCGTACGTCCTTTCCGGGTTTTCCTCTATTTGAGAAAAATTTTTAATACAATGTGTTAGTTGTTCTTTCTCTCTTGAAACGGTGATAAATCAATCGTTCTTTGAAGGTATTTTCGCCATTTTAGCTTAAATATGCGCCCTCTTCCAAAGAGGATGAACATAAAGAACAGCGTATTGTTCTTCAAAGAAGGATTGATTAACCATGGACGAACCAATACTGAAGGACGGATGTCAGAGGGAGAAAGTTGAAAAATACTTGTCAGGGTTCGTACGAAATTTTTACATTGAAAATCCCCGACTTTTCCAGGTTATCCCTGACCAAATGTTGCCTATATCCCTGACCATTTTAAGGTGTTTACCAGAGCCAACATCATCACACCTGGCTCATATTTAGCATTGCATGAAGAATGGTTTGATATGTCAAACAAAATCCCTGACTTATCCCTGACTTTTTATGAAAATGTTTTAAATCCCTGACTTTTTTCCCCTATTTTCCATATCCCTGACTTATCCAGGTTCCGTACGAACCCTGCTTGTTAATTCGCCTTCTAGCGGCAAATAGTAGCAAACCGGATAGTGGGGGACATATGGGGAAATCAACGTTCTAAAGAGTGAAGCATCTAAACGGCTCATTTTGTCTAGATGGCGCTAGCTTGTTCCGGAATTTGACTCTGTATTATTTTTCATAACCCCCCCCCCCCGTACATTTTGGGGCTGAAAAGGGGGGAAGGAAGCTTAACGTTGGTTGTTTAGTCGCTTAGTATGGGGCTCTATGGACTGCCATCGGTCATTCGGTATTGCTTAGTCCATGGATTAACTTTTGTTAACACTGAACTTAAAAGTAAACCAAGTCAATATTTCAAGCTCTTAAAACTACCACCATCACCGTAAGTTATAAAAAAGATAAAAAATAAATTTTTGGAAGAGATAACGGGCATTTAAGGCGAAACCTTTGCTTACTTTCTTGGGGAATTTAATTTTGACCCTAACCCCTTGACAATCTTCATCCTCATCATCTTGTTGTTCCCCATCATCGCCCTTCATAAAAACAACACATTTTTCTCATTTTTTTTTTAATAGCGACAAATGAGAGAAGAGCGCCCTATTTCTTTTAAACAGCCGCAGTTAAAATTATTTGACTCTTACCTCTTTGTCTTCTAGGGGGTTATTTATGACCGAAGCCGAGTCACTGTCCTCCAATTCCAAATCCAAATCTCCGCCTTCGCTGTTTTCAATTCTTTCACGAGCACTGGTGAAGACAGACTGGAGTACAATTGAATCTTCATAGATTAAGGAACCTTCCACGTTATAAGTCTGGGCATTTTTGCAAAGAGTCATAAAGTCTTCCTCCAGATGGTCCAGTTTACGGTACCTATGCTCTCTGATGCGTTGCTGCAGAAAGAAAGATTGGAAGTGACTTTGTAACATTGGTTGGAAAGTTATCATGCCATACCTTGATTTTCTTCATATCCATTGGCTTTTTGATGATTTCGTAATAATCTGGAAGCTCTCGCTTTGATGGTAGTAAAAGGAAAGGGTCACTGAGGACCCTACCATCGCTATCTTTGTAGTTAACAACTATATCAATTAGTTTCTTCATTTGTTTCGTTAGGTTTGGGGGATTGGGTATTAGCTTTTCGACAGGAGGTCTTCCTCGTTTCTTCTTTACCGGTTTCTCATCTTCCAAGTCTCTCTTACGTTTTCCTTTACCCATTCCACTGCTGCTAGCCATGCTGAGGGATCTTTCTGAAGAACTTGAAGGACCAGGAGGGGTTAATGGACCACCTCTACGTTTCCGTTTAGTCGTTTCGACTTCTTCCAGATTTCCATCCTCGATGGCTTTCATCCATTGTTTGTCAGTGAGGCTGTCAGAATAATCAACTTCCTTTCTCTGTCGAGAACCTCGTCCGAATAGCTTGTCTTCTTCCTCTTCGTTGGTTAGACGTTCGACTTCAGCGTCGTCTTTCACCAACCAACTTGGGAGTTCATCTTCTTCCATCAATCTGGGTTTACGTTTAGGGTTTCTGGCTTCTTCGCGGCGCCGGTCTAAGTCCATTTTCTGGAAAAAGTACAAAAATTAGACACTCCAACCTCGGTTGAAATTCGAGTCTTAGAATATTGTACCTGGAAAAGCTCAAATTCATCTTCGTTTCTGGCAATCATTTGGTTGATGGTTTCATCATCTGGAACTTCATTTTCTTCTTCTTCGTCAACTTCATCTTGCGCGAGGATGGCTTGTAAAAATTGTCTTCTTTCAGTACCAGTTGATTTCTGGTCGAACATACCAGCTTGGATGACTTTTTCATCCAAGTTCAACTTATATTTGGCAGCGGCCAAAATTCTTTCTTCTACAGAGTTGACAGTAACTAGTCGCAAGACTCTAACTTCGTTTTGTTGACCGATACGATGCGCTCTGTCTTGAGCTTGCAAATCCTGGTGAGGATTCCAATCTGAATCAAAGATGATGACGGTGTCAGCGGCTTGAAGATTTAAACCTAAGCCGCCAGCTCTTGTACTTAGCAAGAACAGAAAGTATGTAGAATCCTTGTCGTTGAACTTCTCCAATAAAAGACCTCTATCTTCTGATTTGGTTGTACCATCAAGACGTAGGTAAATGAAGCCTCTGTAGTTTAAATAGTCTTCCATAATGGTCATCAAAGTTGTCATTTGACAAAAGAGGAGAATACGATGACCCGTTTCTCTCAATTTGGGTAAAATACGATCCAAGAGTTCAAATTTTCCTGAGGCGCGGAATAAATCGGGTCCTTGAACAATCCCGGTGGTGTCATAGCCCAAAAATTCAGCGAATGCTTCTTCGATATGTTGAAACATAAAGGGATGATTGCAAATCTTTCTTAATTGCATGATTGTGTTCATCAAAGTTTTAGTGCCGCCTTTTCCTTTCTTATCTTTTTCGGAACCATCGGTTAATAGAACTCCTTTGGTTTGCATATGACGATAGAGCAATCTCTGTAGGGCGGACATGTCGCATTTGACGACGTACTCCACCTTCTCTGGGAGTTGGGACTCTACTTCCTTTTTCAATCTCCTTAGGAGGAAAGGTCGCAAGACCTTGTGGAGACGACGAATGATGAGAATAGTTTCTTCTTCGTTCAGTTCCACTTTTTCCCCGGTGGTGGCGAATGGAGCATTGAACCACTGTTCGAAAGTGTTGCAGCATTTGAAAATACTAGGAAGCAAGAAATTCAGCAACGCCCATAGCTCGGGCAACTTGTTTTGCAAAGGGGTTCCGGTAAGTAGCAATCTATGGGGGGCCACGTAATGCGTGTTTAATACTTGAGTGAGTTTGCAGTGATGGTTTTTCATCCTGTGGCCTTCGTCAATAATCATATATTTCCATCTAAGCTTAGCAAGAATCGCTTTGTCTTTTATTACGTATTCGTACGTGGTTAAAAGCACATTAAATTTGCTGCTTTTCATTTGGGCAGATAATTGTCTTCGGACGTTAGGAGAGCCTTTATAGGCGACCTTGATGACGGATGGTGCCCACCGATCGAATTCGAGCATCCAATTTGAGAGGGTAGAAAGGGGGACAATGATCAAATACGGCCCATTGACCCGCTTTTTTTCCATCAAATAGGTTATAAGCCCGATGGTTTGGATAGTTTTTCCTAAACCCATTTCGTCGGCTAGAATTCCGTTTAAATTGTTGTTGAATAGGGACACCAACCATTCCAAGCCCTTCACTTGGTACTCTTTCAAAGTTCCATTGATTAATATGCTAGCTTGTTCCTTCACTTCTTCTCTAACAGCGTGAGCTATGTTATAATAGTTGCGGTAGCCTTCTTGCTTCTTGTATTCATCATCAACTTCTTCTTTCTTATCGCCCTCAGTTTTTGGTTTTTCAGGCTCTTGAACTTCTTCTACCTCCTCTTCTACGACTTCCTCTTCTTCACCTTCCGAGGAAGAACCATCCTCGGAGTCTGGATTATCTCTAGGAGCCACTTCGTAACCCGGATTCATTTCCAGCCAAGCTTCCAACTGACTAGCCAACGGAGCGCCGTCTTTTGCGGTCAACATCTTGCCAGTGGCAGTTTCGATAACATTGACTCTGTGTTCGCCCGTACTCTGTTGGGAAGTTTCGTCGATATTTTCAACCGGCTCGGCTACCGACGTACTCGGAGTAGCCACTTGTTGTCCAGAAGGTCCGGCAGTAGCGCCTGGAGCGTCCTTGGGGGCTCCTTCGGCCGGCTCGGCTTCCTCACCTTTTTTCTTCTTTTTATCTTTGGAAGGTTTGTTCTTTTTATTCTTTTTACGCTGTTCCACCTTATGTTGTTTGACCATGTTGGTCAAGTTATCAATGTACTCGTCAGTTTGGGAAAGTAAGAAAGCCAAACGTTTATCTTTCTTTTGATCAATAAGTTTCCTGTAACCTTCTTCATCCTCCGCCATCAAGCGTCTCATACGTTCCTTTTCGATCCTTTCTTGTTCCTTCTTTTGCTCCCTTTCAGTATTGGCGTGGTACGTGATAACAGCCTTATTGACTTTGGCGATCTTCGCGATCATATTACGATGATATTCTCGGAAATCTTTGCCATGTTGCATGACAGCGTTGAGATATTCTTGGTGCTTTTGTCTTCGTTTACGCTCTTGTTCCAGCTTCTGTTGCTTTTCCAGTTTCTCGGTAATCCTAGCTTCTCTCAATCCCTGTCTCTTCGTTCTTTTGTAGAGTTTCGGGTTTAAAGAAGTTTCCATGACAGTGTCTCGTCTCATACATTGTACCACTTCCGTTCGTAATTGTCTTTGGAAATTCAGCAATCTGAGTGCCCTTAGTTCTAGGGTAGCCTTAGTTTTTAGATCATCTGGTATGGCTGCGGGCAAATTACTTAACTCTTCAATTCGAAGAGCAATTCTCGCTACCAGACGATTTTCTCTCTCTTTTAGAATCTCAACTGGATCAATGCCTTGAGGTTTGGCAATAGGAGTCAATCTATTCTGTTTGTGTTGTTGCATTTGCATCATGGCTGCAGCGGGCGTGGTTGGAGGTTGTTTGCAAACAGGAGGGGTTAGTACAGGAGAACTTGACATATTTTGTTGCTGGAGTGGGGGTTGTTGAATAGGTGGCTGAGGAGACGACTGAGACATTGGTGGTACTTGTGTCTGTGGTAATGGTTGCTGCGTAGGGGGTGGAGGAGTTTGATGGGGATGCCTCGAAGGTGGTCTAATACCATAGGGAGTCCCCATTAGTCTTTTGCCTTGGACAGCGAGAGATAAATGTTCAGGTAGAGGTTGATTTCTAGCCAACAAACGATAAGCCATAATTTGCGCCTTCAACTGTTGCATTTGAGGAGGGCTTAGAGCTGACGATTTCGATCCTGGAGGGCCATTTGTTTGACCCATAGCGTCAGGGGTAGGATAATTAGGATGGTTTGTAGGATCACCATCTGGGGCTGACGGTTGGTTGGGCATATTTTGAGGTGGTACCATATGATTCCCACTCATATGCCCACCAGAATTCACGGGTGGATGGGTTCCAGGATGGTATGGCCCTGGAGGGTTGTTCCCACCACCCTGATACATCATTTGAGGATGAGTTCCATAGGGCATTGTAGATGGTGGAGCGCTTCCATGATGCTGCATTTGAGGGTGGTGCGGAGAAGCTTGATTCGGAGGCCCTCCTTGGGGTGGTGGCTGGTGATGATTCTGGGGAGGCTGATGACTTTGAAGATGACCCTGGGGGTGGTTCGGTTGGTTATGAGGAGGTGGAGGATGTGCCGTTTGATGTCCCTGTTGTGGATGCGAATGAGGCATCGGATGAGTCTGGGGATGTCCTTGAGGATGTCCCTGTGGATGTCCAGATTGATGAGGCGCATTATGAGGCCCTTGAGGGTGATTTCCTTGCGGGTGTTGGTTTGGATGGGTAGGAGGAGGATGTTGCTGTTGATTTGGTGGTTGTTGATGTTGCTGGGGGTGATGAGGTGGCATATGAGGGTGAGGCGGTTGATGGGTAGGTGGCTGATGGGGCCCTTGTTGATGCTGGGGTTGCATTTGCGGGTGAAGATGATGTTGCTGATGTTGGCCAATAGCCGATGGATGAGGGGGACCTTGTTGATTTCCTTGATTATGTCCAGAATGATGAGTCTGTTGATGGGGAGGCATATGAGACTGATGGGGAGGTCCCAAATGTTGTTGCTGAGGGGGTTGCTGGTGTGGATGATGAATTTGTTGTTGTTGATTGTGCGGATTATGTTGTTGTGGATTATGTTGCTGCTGCTGTTGGTGGGGTGATGATGGTTGTGGGTTCATAACATTAGATCCTTGAGGGGTTGGTGGTCCCATCATTCCGGGACTTGGTGTTCCTGATCCTGGTTGATTCATTTGAACATTGGGGCTAGGTCCTCGACCGGGTGGAGGTGGTGTAACCATCCCAGGGCTTGAAACTCCTTTTGCTCTATTAGCCATTTGCATCATCTGATTATAACGAGACTCTTCTTGCATACCCTTCTCTTCCATAGAATAGAATAGAAAAGCTATCATAGTCAAATAAAACAAAGTTTTTTGATGTCAGAACCAAAATAAATGGTTGACACTCTGACATTTACGAAGTTAGACACTCTTGTTTGGTTATAAATGAGCAAAATCATGTTTACATTATCAGAAAGTTATAAATATATTATTATATAACTTAGTTATATTTGTTTCATATTCCAATCGAAAACACGAAACATTTAGTGATATACTTCTATGCTACGAAACTAGTTTTATGGAAAGGTTTTAAATTAACAAAGATACTGTACATTAGGCTTAACAAAATTCCATTTTCCTTCAGTAAAATTAAAAAAAAACCACCAATATTACAAAGATATACTCACCACTAATTACTTCTTAATCCGGTCATTGTGATTATTTCATATATATTAGTTTTAAACAGAGGTTAAGGAGTAGACGAAAACGAGAGGAAAATTTTAACACACAAACAACTTCAACCACAAAGCCAGCTAGGCCTAACCAAACCTCTACCCTCCACTCGTTGCCTACGTTAATCAAGGCCTGTGCGCGGTGGCTTCGAAGGGGGGACTTTTAAGAAACACGACTTCTTATTATCTCCCTATTTTACCGCGAGATTTCATTGATAGCTGGACCAAAACGCGCGCAAAAATTAGTATTTAAAATTCCAAGCGCGAGAAAATGAACATTTCAAATTATTTAGGTCCAGCTATTAGCGCCTCAGATCCAGCTAATAGCGCCTCAGGTGAGAGAATTTGGCAATTTAAGTTAAAAATAAAAATCGGCGCCGCGCACAGGCCTTGATTAACGTAGGCAACGCTCCACTACATCGAGAATTCGAGATATTAGTATTGTAGGCGTGGCTTAGATACCCAAGCCGGTTGTTTACGAAGCCGCGTTGCAGCGTTGACCATAGCCCACTCGATCACGCGGAACACGACGCGAGCTGCTCGCGCTATACAAGCCCGTTCAAAGAATTCGATTTACATGTATAGCGCAACTTTTGAAGATTATTCAAAGGAACCCAAAATTAACATTAAATTCTATGGGAGGAGGTAGCTTTTTCTGCCAGATGCTTTGGCTCGCGTTGTCGATTGCGTGATTGAGTGGGCTATGCGCAGACAGACCTATAGATTTTCAAGTCCAAAAGTCCACATGGGAAAGACTGAGACGTATGAATACACAATGTTAAGGCCGGTTCAGACGACACTATTTTTCTCGCTACGCTCGCTGTGCTGAGCTCATCAGATTTTCTGGCTTCACCAGCCTTTAGAAAATTCACTGTTCACACGGACAAAATTTCCTCACCGAGGTCAACAGCATGTCAACAGTGAGAAAATTTTGTCCGTGTGAACAGTGAATTTTATAGAGGCTGGTGAAGCCAGAAAATCTGATGAGCTCAGCACAGCGAGCGTAGCGAGAAAAAGAGTGTCGTCTGAACGGGCCTTTATATCTACAGTGAAAATAACGTAGATGAGAATCTTTGGCTAGATGCTTTTTAACCATTTTTTTTTTCTTTTTGCAAATAGGAGCGGAAATAAATTTTCCTTCTATAGGGACTTGGCAGTACTACGTCATGCAACGTCAGGCTACCTTCCACTAGTGCTAAAAAACATACCAGGAGGAGGGGCTTATGTAGCTTTCATTCTGTTAAAAAAACATACCATAATGGCGCTGGGGGCGGAGTTAAGCCCGAATTGCCAAGTCCCTATTAAACTATCTTCCAATTTAAATTTCTTTATGATAGGATATTACTTTTCCTAAACTTGCCTTAATAGTTTTGACATATTTCCCGCCTAATAGGGAGCTAACAGTTCTGACCCTGAAACGTCACACCCTTCTATCTCTTACTGGAGTTTCATCCCCCCTAACAGTATTCTACACGCAAAAATGCCAACCAGAGAGGGGCTGAGTGACGTCAGACTATCTCTTCCCCTAGCCAGTTGTTAGCTCCCTATTCATTAGTACATAACTTCGACCATAGCCCACTCGATCACGCGCTCGACGACGCTATGCTTGGAGGCTTGAACTGGACCCATGGGTGGACATAAATGTGGGGGGAAACATTTTAACTCCTTTTCGCTAAATGATAAAAATATCAAAAAATATAAATAATTAAAAAAATTGTATGAAAAATCTATAATTAATAACTTCAGTACAAAAACAAAAATTTACAAATAGTCTCTAATCAAGACCAAAATAAAAGAAAAATTTTGACAATTTTTCTTTTAATATTTAAACAAAATCATAGTTTAGATTAAAATTAAGAGGCTTCTTCTTTCCTTCTTCTTTTTGTTTTTTTTTTTAAATATTAAATGATTTTCTTTTAACTAGAGCTATACAATATTATACTTTTACATCAAATGCAATTTTTTTTTTTTTTTGGAATTATTTACACTTTTTTTCAATTTTTATCAATTTTTCTCGGATGATATTTCTTTTTATTTATTTTTTTGAAACTGAAAAACTACTCATCAATATATATTGTAACCTTATATTGCTTTTACGGCAAATCAGTTACGTTACATTTGTGGGGGCGTGAAGTATCAGAAGTAAAATACGAAATGTCTCCCAAAAAAAAAAGTAATTTCTTTTTAAGTTGATTTTCTTTTAATATTTAAATATAATTTAAAAAAATGAACGTCGTCATTCACGGTTTACATTACGTTTCTGTGATTTTAAATTTAATTTTTCTTCTTTTTCAGTCAAAACTCGAAAGAAAAGGTTTATTTTTGACTCAGCCACGCGTTCGTTCTTTTGTTTCATTACGCAGACATACAAATATAGGCAAAACTCTCATACCCCTTCCCTTTTAGTGAGAAACGCAACCATAAGTAAAAAAAAAAACATAGTTTCTAGGCCTAGTTTATCCCTAATCTTGTGTGTAAGGGTAATTAAAAACTATTTGTAATCCGCAGTCCAAGCTAGAGCGTACGTAGCGTATACTATTTTCTTTAAATTGTTTCGCAGTTAAAAATAAATAACTTCACAGGGATATAAAATAACTAAAGTATTAAATTAACTATTAAGCCTAGCCAAAAACGGATTTATGTACTAAGAACGTCGGATCGTAGCATTAGCGTCTAGTACCATCCTCGCATACTTTATTGAGAAACTTCGTCTGCTTATATTTTGACTCCACCCACAAATTCGTTCGATCTCTAGAAGTAGCTATATACAGAATTTGTGGGTGGAGTCAAAATATAAGCAGACGAAGTTTCTCATCTCAATAAAGTATGCGAGGATGGGTAGTTAATTTGCTACGTTGAACGTTCTTCTTACATAAATCCGGTTTTTGGCCTAGCTGATAACCCTTTTTTCTTTTTTTCTTTTAAGACTCGTTACAAATAGATTTTTATTTACCAATACATGTTTAATTGTTTACTAATTAATTTAAAAGAAGTATATTTATTTATTTATTTTCTCCTAAAGTTTACCTAGCGATTTGTTTTTTTCCTTATTTTCTAAGTAGTAACAAGCTATTGACAATTTTATTTTTGTTTTTCATCCATTTCTAAAAATTTTTAAGAATATTTTAAAGTTTTAAACGAAAGGCCAATATATTTTGTTTATTTATTCCAAGGCAAAGATAGGAATTGTGAAAAGGGCGGTAGTAATATTTTAAAAGGTTTTTCTTTTATTTTTTTTGTTTCAAATATTTTTTCATGTCATTGGCGGATAATAGATGTAATATATATCTTTTCTAAGCAGTTTTCTCTCTTTTTAATTTTTGAAATGGACTTTTCTCGTTTTGTTTTTTTTTTGTAGCACACACACATTTAGGGCAGAATTGGCTTCAGTTTATGTTTTTATCTTTTGTTTTTTTTTAAAAGGTGTGTTTGTAATAATAATATTTTTTTGTGTTTTTCAGGATTTATGATTCGAGGTCAACCATGTTAACCCTTCATAAAGTCCGTCTCCAGCGGTGGCACATGATGGTTGAACGTACCAATTTCGATCGCGTATACGGGTCAGTCCCAATTTTTCTTGGATTTCGTGCGGTTTCATGGCTAAAGGAATTTTGTTATTTAAAAAAGGTAAGGAATATATTTAAGTATTTATTACCTTCGGGTAAATCCTGTTTGTTGGCAAAAACCAAGATAATTGCATCTCGCATTTCCCTGTCATTTATTATTCTATGTAGTTCTTGCCTGGCTTCATCAATACGATCTCTGTCTGCGCAATCGACAACGAAGATTAACCCCTGAGTCCCTGTGTAGTAATGCCTCCAAAGTGGGCGAATTTTGTCTTGGCCTCCTACATCCTAAAAACAATAAGGTTAATTAGTTAAATTTCTTTTTCAAGAAGACAGATTAATTAAAGTAACAGGCGGCTCCGTTATCACCCCTAGCATGCTGGCTGGCTAATCTTCTGGACACGAATTTTACCTTGCCAAAGGCAGGAACCAATCAGACCTAATGCACTAGGTCCCATTGGTTCCTGCCTTTGCCAAGCTTAGCCAACGTGTAGCAGAAAAGGCATCTTTCGGGGGGCATGAACAGAGCCGCCCTTTGCTTTAAGATGGCGGGCGTATACATACCCAAACATTAAATTTGACATTTTTATACGTGACAGTTTCCACGTTAAAGCCTACTGTTGGAATGGTTGTCACTGATTGACCAAGTTTTAATTTATAGAGTATAGCTAAAGATTGAATGAAATTAGATCAGGATATGTCATTATGTCAAGAGCGTAAAGTTTTATAAGGAATCGTACTTGTCTTTCCCGCTGCATCTAGACCTAACATCAAAATGCGCATTTCCTTGTTTCCAAATATTTTCGACAAAATCTTTCCCATGTTTTTTTGCCGTTAGAACTTGGTCTAATACTGTAGGAACAAAATTTCTCTCGTTTGTTACGTGATAATCCACTAAACCAAGCATGGTGCATGTGTAATTACGCATAGCTACATCTATGAAAGTGAAAGTAGGCCTAGAAGTGCGGCTAATGTTTAGTGAAATATTTTAGGTTTAAAACTGGCTCGGCTTTGCTCGAAAGGCTTCAAATTTTACACGTTAGCCGAAAATAATTGGCCTCAAGTATTTTTTCTAATCACCTGATTCACCTCTCAGGAAAAACCGGTAGGCGTTGGTAGTTGTTACTGTTAGCCCTTACGGGGTCGCAAAGGCTTAGCTTTAAGTTACCGCCTAAAAGTTGTTTGGTTTAATTTAATTTATATGTTACCTATATTTATTCTGATGAAAAGGTAAAAAAATAGAGCTTGAAGGACACATTACCCGATCATTAGACTTTATTTTGAGCAAACTAATTCTCGATCAGACATTATAAATCATATTTTTTTAAATTTTAAATCCTCTCAGTCGAAGCCCGGTATTCTTCTAGCCCTATTTTTTGACCATGTATTACGTCAGTTCAGTACGGTTCTTAAATCTTGGAATCAGACTGAACTGAATACGGGTGGCGGGAGTCTTGGGCGCTAAATTTAAACATTCATTTTCCTAGTATGTTTTTCCCGTCATAAATTATTATTCGACCTTGATTAAAAGGAGTAAAAAATACAGGTAAAAATGGTTTTATCGATTATCAACTTTACACTACCCACCCAATTATTATAGTTTTTTTTTTGATTAAGAAAAAACGTATCTCAATAAAAAATGCAAGTAATGGTTTAAATGGCCTTCCATAAAATACTTTACGTAGAAAACTTTAAACACTTAAGATAATTGGACAATTTAAACATATTTAATTAATTAAGTCGATTGAAATATTGATTGTAATAATGGCCTTCTTGCTTTAATGATAAGTTGGTACCACTTGGAACCGAAAGGCTTTAATTTGGAAATAATGTTTGACCAGTCTGCCGTGGTTAATGATTTAGTTCAAATACTAACGATAACAACCAATGCTGGATGATTTTATGTCAAACCAAAAAGAAAAAAGTGAAAAAAGTAGAAGTGCGTGAAAAATTATTCAGAAATACTGCCCTGCTAGCCATAACTTTCTTGGTAATTTGAAAATAAATAGGGCTATCATATTAATAAAAACTTCTGTAATGCGGAACTTTTTCCAAATACGAGCCAATCATTCAATCATCGATGCAAAACTAGTTTTGTTCATAGAGTTTTGAGAAAAGGAGTTCTTATTGAGCGCGTGAAGTTGCGTCAGCTCCCGCCTGATAACATGTATTTTCAGTCGAAACTAAGTAAAAGTGGTGATTTAAACTCTTTTGAAAACCATGATTTTTAAGCTCAGGGACGACCACTTTTTGAGGTTTCTCCCATACGCTCCCTGCTTCACTTACAAAATTTATCAAATATGAAATATAGGCATAGATAACCTCCAATTTAAAATTTTCATGATTGAAAGATCTTAAAGAAACGTGAGCTCTTTAGTTATGTCAAGATATGGGCCACTATCTCTTGTAAATGTCAGTTTTTAATTTTAAACAGCACTCTACAACCTCCAGTCGGGGTCATGAAACTCCCCCTTAAGAAAACCGTGTTTTACAGACAAATAATTGTTTTTGATTCTAATAAACAACTTTTATTATAAGAATTAGAGGCGGGTTTTATATACTTCTGGTATTATTGGGAATTCAAGAAAATATCTTTGCATTATATCCAATCCAATGGGACGAAAGTAGTAGTTTCGCAAATACGACAGAGGTAAAACTAAAATGTATTACGTATACTTTCTCGGTTGTTTCGAAGAATCGTAGTGGAACGTGGCTTCGGTTTACGGCTTTACGCGCGCTGTCCTTCTGTCGGCTGAGCTGAGTCTGACATTCGCGCGAGGAATATTGCGCGAAACGGTTGTGCGTATTTGTGGCCGTGGTAATTCGCGCCAATTTCTAGTCGCGCGTGTAAGCCCAATATAGGGTTTATTGCAACTTTAGTTTTATTACAAATTTACAAGTTATTGTTTAATTAAAAAATTAGGTAGTCGTTTTACTAAACTATACGCGGCTTCATCGATACTTCTCATGATCAAAGTCGCATTAGGCCTAGGTAAAGTAGTAGGCCAGTTTTAATCCCTTGGTTTTATAACCTTTTTAACTCGTGACCTGTTCCCATTCACACGAACGATGTGTTGTAACCTGGAAAGCCAGTTAATATAATTAAGTTTCAGACTTTATTTAATATTAACATCAACATATCTACATAAACGATGGCTAAAAACTTGAAAACCAGTACCTTTACGCAAAAATCATGTCAAAGCCGTTTGCGGACAGTGTTTTTAGGTATCGTAGTAATTAATTTATTTAATTTAATTGGACAATGCCAGAATGAATTGGCGACGAACGGTGACAACAAAGTTGACTCTTCCTCGCCCAAAAACGTGGTGGCCCCGAAATTATTAGATTCGTTAGAAGGAGCGGAATTTCTCTCTGAAATAGCCCTCTACAAATATTCTAGTTTAGATCAAGGATTTGAAGGACAAGATAATTCGTTTCCCGGTAAATTGGGGGTTACCGTCTTTCCAACGGGTAGTGAAGGGGTTTTTTCCGATTATAATAAGGCATTCGTCGAAATCTTAAGCTCATTAGACAAAGTGTATAAAAAATCCTTCAATATAACTGCTAGTGAAAAAGGTGATTTATCAACTTTCAAAACATGGTGCAATCGTTACCCCAAAATCCCCGAGCCCGGTGCTACCCTCTGGGATTTTAATTCGTTATGTGACATTGTGTTTAATAGAGAAGTAAGTTAAGTTATTTTAAATAATTATTGGTCAATTAGTTCCTAAGTTTAATTAAGAATTGGTTATTTTTTTCTTTTTCAGTGTCTCTCATCAAATCAATTATTAAAAATCTTGGAAAACTACAGCCAAACTCAAAAAGAATTATCCGTTTCTCAAGCTATCGCTCGAATATGTCCTCTAATGCTCTTCCAAAATCAAAGGGAATCTTGTTCAAAGATCCAACCTGAAAATTTGAATAATCAAGCGGAAATATATGAAACCACCGAATTGCCTGGTGGCATTAACGAACCTAGTACATCATCGCGGACAAGACCCGATCCCTCTGCTGGTAACTATGCAATTATTTTTTTTGAAGGTATAGTTTATCTAGAACTGGAAAAACCTAGACGTATACATATACAGGGTATTGCAGCTAGGCTTAGTGTTCTGAGAAATAATACAGTTACAAACAAAATTGTGGGCTGAAAATGACAGCGAAGCAATAAACCTGTCTTCTAGTAAGGTTGCAACTAATTAAAATATTGTGTTGAATCTTTCAAATAAATTTTTGATATCCTATCTAAACTACCATAAGTTTATAAGTGATATGTTCCATAAGTATAACACTTTCTATACTAAGTAATGCTAGAGACTTACAGTTTGAGCTAGTTCGAGAACGACAAGCGAGTATTGACTACACTAGGTCTGGTTTTGCAGACCATGGATTAACTAACGCTAGGGATTGTTCACTAACTGCTTTTCCCATGTATTGCTATCGCCAACTACATGTTCCGAATTATTCCGTGATTCCCCTCTTCATTCCCCCAATTTATTGGACCAAAACGGATGTAGATACAGCGCCATCTCTCGGCAAAATAAATCAATTTTGCTCAATTTAGGCAGTATTTCAATTTTGACGTCATAGACCACGTGATATTTGGTCCAATTTTCTTATAACTTCCTGTTAGGGATAGTAGCTGCTGCTAGGGGGCGTTTGGAACATGCATGCGTTATCTTTTTGGGGGAACGAACTATCCCTAGCGTTAGTTAATCCATGTGCAGACTTACATCTTCCTATTTAGTCTGTACTAAGCCTTTGACAGCGCCTCACCAGGCGTCGCTTTATAAGAATCTGACCTACGTCACTTCATGACAAGCTCCAGTTTCTAAGTTACCAGTGACAAACTTACGGAACATATCTTATAAACTTATGAAAGTACTAAGTACTTAAATTATTTCCCGTCATTTCAAATTGCAAATCTTCATGATCTATTTATTTTACTTTTTTTTTTAGTTTGGGGTTTCGGCTTTCTCTTCGTGACTGTTGTCAGTTGCTGTTCTTTGGTGGGAGTGGCTTTACTCCCTTTTTTGAGTAAATCGGTCTATCACACTGTATTAGTTCTTTTCGAAGGACTCGCCGTTGGAAGTTTGTCAGCCAGCGCTCTATTTCATCTTATTCCTCAGGCAAGTCTGACGTACTTTTACTCTATTTTTCTGGGGAATTCCATGTTGTCAACTATTTTGGGTTATTATTACAATATTTTGTTGTGCAATGTGAAATTTCCAGTAATACAGAGCATTTTTTACCCTATGGTAATTTCGGATCAGGCATACGAAATATAAATATTAGCAGAAGTATATAATACTTCTCGTTGAGAGAAGTGTACAAGCACAACGCGGGGTAATTGTAACATGATTCTTCCCAACATCATTTTACATTTGGAGTGCACAAGGTTACTAAACCGAATCACATACGCGATAAATAGTTCCCTCCTCATTAATTTCTCTATTAGCGCGTAACTATTTGTCAAGGTGCATGCGCTTGGTGCGTTTTTGTCCCACGTCAAGACAATGAAGGTTTGTGGGTTGATTGCTGACTGGGGATTTAGTAAATACCAAACAGTTATAGAATTCACCCTTGCTCGGTGCGATGCCCATCTGAACTTAGTTTGTTGAGCAGGAGAGCAAACAAAAAGTGGCTGCCTGGGAAGAATTTTGTTGCATATCTAGTATTAAGACGATACAGAGTGTCATCCTTCTTCTATTATCCCCTTCTGTTATTTTTTATTGGGTGTTGCGTAATGTTTTATTGCAAAAATATTTTCATAAGGGCATTTACACCTCGTTAAATAGGATAGAACTGAACACGAGATAAAATTCATAATCCGATGGTTGTTTGTGTGAAATTGCGAGGTAGATAAAAGTTCTTTATTTAGGATTCTTTCGGGTATCTATTTAAAAATCTAGAACGCCGATAAAGAAGTAGATAAATGTTTACAATGCAGTGTTAACAATAATTAGACCGCAATCACATGCTCTTCTACCATTTCGCAGCGCCGTCATAAGTTTATAAGATATGTTCCATAAATTTGAAACTCCCTATCGAGAGCTTTCAGTTGGAGGAGGAGTTGCGTCTCGTGACATAATTTACGCTGACATATTGGTGGGTTTAAAGCAGGAATGAAGCTGATCGAGACCACACAATATGGCTACCAGAACAGCGATAAGACTTGGGAGGGTATGACGTACTACTATCTCATTTGAAAGCTCTATACTTTATAATGCAAGAGACTTAGAGCTAGTTCGAGAACGACAAGCGAGAATTGACTACACTCTGCTTTGCAATCCATCTTATACTTAGTCTGTACTAAGCCTTTGACAGCGCCTCACCAGGCGTCGTTTTACCTCGAATCTATGACCTACGTCACTTCATGACAAACTCCAGTTTGAAACCAGTGACAAACTTATGGAACACACCTTATGGACTGATTGTTTATCAATCTAATTAATTAAAAGTTTACTAAGAACAATCATTACGAGATCCTAATGTAATTTACGATATGAAACAGTAAAATATCTGAATATAGATTTTTAGATGAAAGGAATGGTATTCAGTTGATCATACATGACACATTCCAATATTCCTATTTAATATATTTTGGGAAATATAGGCCTTTACATAAAATCTTTATGTGGGCGGGGGAAAAAGCAGAGATTAAGGGCGTTCTTCCCTCATGCGAAAGTAGTTTATAGTTTGGCCTATTTGATGACAAACAGTTTTGTTTGTGTGGGTGTTTATGCAAATACTGCGCGCGTCTTGGGTTGGCAGGTGACATTTTTAGTAACGGATGTGTATATCACTAAAACAATCAGAATTTATTTGTATTTTAAAGCGAAAATTAAGGGAAACTAATTGGAGAAAATTTATTTGAGAGATACAGCTACTAACTAAATCCTGAAGAAAAAACTCCCCTTCTTATTAAGAATTAAAGGTGTATTTCAGATAACATAACGTTATACCAAGAAGTGATAGTGTAGTTGAATTTGTAGATGAATTTGTTTCTTTGTTCGATGACTTGTACAATTCTAACAAAAAAAAACTATGATAGCTTTCACCAAGAAGTGATATCTAGTTTATTAGGGAGAAGGTATAAGATGCCTTTGTATTCGCGCGCCATAGTCCCAGTCCCCCTTTAAAAATACAAGGGGGGACTAAAAGGAGGCCGGGCTATTTCGCCTCTCCTCAGTCGGAAAATACGTAATTTTCGTCATTCGCGTCGCGCTGACGTGAGTTTTCAAGAACCATTGAGATGCTGGTTGTAATTTAGAGGCTGGGATTAACTCCGGACCTACGTTTGGACTGGAGATAAAGCTAAAAATGTGGCGAATTTATACCTTCTCCCTAATAAACTAGATATCACTTCTTGGTTATACCTTAAAAGAACGGCCTTTTTCTAAATATAAAAGGAAAAATATTAAAAATAAATAAATGATCTCTTATTACTAAATAATTAGCATTTAATTAGTCTTAAAAACGAGGACTACTGCGCCATCAGTGATTGGGTTATTGGCGTCTGCTAAACGGAACCTCTTACCCTTACGGGATTGGTTGATTTCTCACAGGCTGAGAGAGGTAAGGATGAGGTCATGGTTCGGGCTAGCAGACTCCACTAAACCAATTGCGAATGGCTCAGTAGTCCTTGATTGTTTTTAAGACTAATTAAATGCTAATTATTTTGTTGTAAGAGATCGTTTACTTTTTTCTTGTTTTTCCCTATATATTTAGAAAAAGGCCGTTCTTTTAACGTATAATGTTATGTCAGTTAAACCTTTCCTTTAAATAAAGATGTCTTCTTGGAGATAATTGATGTTAATTGTATACTAGTGGCCCTTCAATCTACACGATCTGGTTCTGTTACTTTGTAACATTTTGTACCATTATACCTTTGGAATTACTGGTCACTGGTGACATTGATTATATTTTCTTTTAGAAAAAGCCAAAGTTGACCCAAGTATAGCCCAATTTTATATTCAAGTTTTTATTATATAGGCCTACCTTATCCTTATGCATCTAATTTGGCTAACCAATAATCCGTGTTAAGATTTGTTCTGAATTTTATCTATAGTTCTAAACCCATAATTATCTAGAAACTCGATTGGCAAGATTTACAGTAGAAATCTTGTACAAAAACCAAGTTTCAATTAATCGCTATTCCAAAAGTTAAGGGGACCTTTTTTTAGTCAGGGTAGAGTTATATGAGTTTAACCATAAGTTTATAAGATATGTTCCATCCATAAGTATGACACTTCCTATACTTCGTAATACTAGAGACTTACAGCCCGAATAGTTCGAGAACGACGCGAGAATTGACTATAGAGCTATTTCAGAGGGGGTAATGGCTACGTCACCAATGCTATTTGCCCCTAGTGAAAACCCTCACAAAATGTCCGCCCTACACTCAAAGGCAGGCCCAATTTTCGTAGCAGACGAAATTTTTGACCCACTGAAATAGCTCTATACACCCGGTTTTGCAGTCCATCTTCCTATTTAGTCTATACTATGCCTTACGAGAATCTATGACGTTTCACCTACGTCACTTATGCATGACAAGCTCTCAGTAACTAGTGACAAACTTATGGAATATATCTTATGGTCGTCGTTTTACGTGAATCTATGACCTACGTCACTTCATGAAAAGCTCCAGTTTGAAACTAGTGACAAACTTATGGAATATATCTTATGAACTTATGGTTTAACCCTTTATATGGTCAGCGAGATTAAAATGGACCATGGCATTTCTATCCTAGCAAAATGTAGCTGCGATTTACTCTAATTACTATGCTGATATATCAATTTATTTTTTTGTAATTTGACCTGGTTAAGAACATTTAAACTTTATTAGTTTTTTTATATATTGGTCTCTGGTTTTAGAGCTATTATTATTATTATAAAAACTTGTAATAATTGTTATATGAAATCAGAGCAGCTACGCGACAAGTTTTGTTCCTAACTGTATAGTTTATTTTATATCAAGCAAGCACCAAGAAGTGATATCTAGTTTATTAGGGAGAAGGTATAAGATGCCTAAGTATTCGCGCGCCATAGTCCCAGTCCCCCTTTCAAAATACAAGGGGGGACGTAAAAGGAGGCCGGGCTATTTCGCTACACTCTCCTCAGTCGGAAAATACAAGTAATTTTCGTCACTCGCGTCGCGCTGACGTGAGTTTTTAAGAACCAATGAGATGCTGGTTGTAATTTAGAGGCGGCGGGGATTAACTCGGACCTACGTTTGGACTGGAGATAAAGCTGGAAATGTGGCGAATTTATACCTTCTCCCTAATAAACTAGATATCACTTCTTGCAAGCACTTAATCATAAAAATTGATAAGGATAAACAACTTATACATTCGGTAGTTCTCTAATAACTTTTAAATTGCCTTAAATAATCTCTTGGCTGCCAGAGCTAGCCGACTTTACAATCAGCAAAGATAAGAAAATATCTAAAAATGAAAAAGTACTTTCTTAGATCAGCGAATGTCGTCGCGATGTGGTTGATAATGCAAATTTGAAAAAATAGCAGATTATTTTTTAAGTTGATTCAAGCAAAGATGGGAAAAAAACTATGTTTTACGTACACTTAATGTTTAATTTTTCTAAGTAAACAATAAGCGTAAATTAAAGCCTATAGTTGCAAAATGCATTAATTAAACAAATAGTAAACGGAGTTTTTTTTTGTTGTCATTATTATAATACTTTTATGTTGGGGAAGTGGGGATTTTTGGTTAGAGGTATGACACTACCATTGCACTACCTATACTTCGTAATGCTAGACAGTTTCTGAGAGCATAGGTTTATAAGGCATGTTCCATAAGTATGACACTACCTATACTTCGTAATGCTAGAGACTTATTGAGAGCGTAAGTTTATAAGATATGTTCCATAAATCCTAGAGACTTACTGAGAGCATAAGTTTAAGAGATATGTTCCATAAGTATGACACTTTCTATGCTTCGTAATGCTAATGCTTCGAGACTTACAGCTCGAGCTAGTTCGAGAACGACAAGCGATAATTGACTACACTCGATTTTGAAGTCCATCTTCCTATTTAGTCTGTAATAAGCCTTTGACAGCGCCTCACCAACGAGAATCTATGACGTTTCACCTACGCCACTCTCGGTAACCAGTGACAAACTTATAGAACATATCTTACGAACTTATGATATAAATAAAATTTATTTGTCAAACCTTGTGTATAACTTGCACTTAAAATCGCAGGTTACGTTAATACTTGTACAAGTATTTAACTAACTAATATTTAATTACGTATTATCAGTATTCCCTTGTATTATATTTTGTAAATTTTACATATTTTTACAATAGGCATTTGGACTCCAGGGACAAGACATATATCATGACTATTTATGGAAATCTTTAATAATATTTGTGGGGATATACGTTTTTTTCATAATGGAGAGATGCATGAAAATCATAATTCAACGCAAACAGGTCCAATTTTATAATTTAATTAAGATTTATAAATTAATTGTTTCGCGTCATTTTTAAATACATTTTTTTTTCTTCAAAACTTTTAGAAACGAAAGCTTAAAAAAACCTTGCGTAATGTTGACACCGCTTCTTTAACCCTATCACCCTCTGATTTATCAAGTAACGGAGGTGATAAAGTTAATCACGATGGCAACAACACGCCGGAAATATTAGTTGATGGTGAAATGAAAAAAATTAACGATCAAATTGTCGAACAAGATCCAGATACTCAAGTAATTAAATAAATTAATTAATATTTTCCGTTTGTTTATTGTAATCTAATTTGTTTCTTTATAATTATAATTATAATTAATGCAGGTTTGTTTACCTCCTCAAAATAATAATCACACGCATCATGGACATAATCATTTCCCAACGACTAATGCCACAACTGGAAAACAAGAAATAGCGACAGTCGCTTGGATGATTATATTTGGGGATGGACTTCATAATTTTATCGATGGGCTTTCAATGGGAGCTGCTTTCTCCGATAGTATTCTCTCGGGAATTAGCATATCAGTTGCGGTCATTTGTGAGGAATTTCCTCATGAATTAGGTAAAACATTTTATATGACAACTGTGTTGAAACTTTTCTTCAGTATATGGGCTTGAATTGAGAAAGTAAAGTATCCCTTTAAGGCGCAGAAACGGGGATTCACTTTCAGTGGTGTGCGAGTACTCGTTAAGTTCGAGTATCGAGCCGAGTATTCGATTCGATACGCGATAAAAACATATTGTGATGCTTGAGAAAGGTTCGAGTAGCTTTTTAACTTCTTAAATACTCGACAAATACTCTAATTCAAGGCTTTTACTGAGCCGAGTACTCGACCAGATACTCGATGACAACAATGAGATACTCGAGAAAAGTTCGAGTAGCTTTTTAACTTCTTAAATACTCGAATCTAAGGCTTATAATGAGCCGAGTACTCGACCCGATACTCGATAATAACGTATTGAAATACTCGAGAAAGGGTCGAGTAGCTTTTAAACTTCTTAAATACTCGAATTCAAGGCTTATAACGGGCCGAGTTCTCTTCCCGATACTCTATAACAACAATGAGATACTCGAAAAAGGTTCGAGTAGCTTTTAAACTTCTTAAATACTCGAATTCAAGGCTTATAATGAGCCGAGTATTCGACCCGATACTCGATAATAACGTATTGAAATACTCGAGAAAGGGTCGAGTAGCTTTTAAACTTCTTAAATACTCGAATTCAAGGCTTATAATGAGCCGAGTATTCGACCCGATACTCGATAACAACGTATTGAAATACTCGAGAAAGGGTCGAGTAGCTTTTAAACTTCTTAAATACTCGAATCCAAGGCTTATAATGAGCCGAGTACTCGGCCCGATACTCTATAATAACGTATTGAAATACTCGAGAAAGGTTCGAGTAGCTTTTAAACTTCTTAAATACTCGAATTCAAGGCTTATAATGAGTCGAGTATTCGACCCGATACTTGATAATAACGTATTGAAATACTCGAGAAAGGGTTTTAAGTTCTTAAATGCTCGACAAATAGTCGAATCCAAGGCTTATAACGAACCGAGTACTCTACCCGATACTCGATAACAACAATGAGATACTCGAGAAAGGTTCGAGTAGCTTTCGAGTACTCGACGCAAAACCGAAAAAACGGGACTCGCACACCACTGTTCACTTTGCTAGGAACTTGGAATGCTTTATGTATTATCATGAATGTTACATCAGTTTTAATTGTTTCTTTAGGGGATTTTGCGGTTTTATTGTCAGCTGGTATGACGATGAAACAAGCCTTGATGTACAATTTCCTATCAGCTTGCACGTGTTATATAGGTTTAATATTTGGCATCATTTTGGGTGATTTCTCTGATAGTGGGCAATATATTTTCGCCTTTGCGGGAGGCATGTTCCTTTACATATCTTTGGTTGATATGGTAAGCGATAAAAAAGATAACACGCAGGGCCTACACACACCATCAATATCAGTTATGTCAAAATTATTTAATATAACTTTTTTAAATCTCTTATAATTAAAGGTCAATGAACTGAGTGAAGCTCTCGAAAGTGCCAGTGAAAAAGGTACCTTAGAGATGATCAGAGTCTTTGGTCTACAAAATCTCGGTATCATTATTGGTGTCGTTGTCATGTTTGTCATGGCTCGTTATAGTGAGAAAATAAATTTTTCCGAAGGTCTTAATCGATAGCCAATTATATTAGTTTATATAAATTAAATATTAATATCGAAAAAGTGCCTGATCACCAGTGAAAACAAATTCGTTAAGGCAATGTGAAGGATTCGTGTTCACATTTCCTTTGTTTTTCATTTAAAGTTTGATTTAATCATAAGTATAAGGTGATATCAGTAAGTATGATAGCAAAATCCAAATTATTATACTAGATATTCTAGAAGATTTATTGCAAGTAATAATCATGATGAAATTGCTGTGCTGGTACTCGAAACTGACGAGTACTTGAGTTGGAGCCCAAGTACTCGGACTCTAAACTTGTTTATCTAGGATTCGAACTGGTACCCGGCCCCCCAAGTCCTTGGCCAAGGCCTAAAATTATTCTTCGAGTTAGAGCCCGAGTACTCTGACTCTAAACTTGTTTATCTAGGACTCGAACAGGTACCCGGCTCCCAAGTCCTTGGCCAAGGCCTAAAATTACTCTTCGAGTTAAAGCCCGAGTACTCGGACTCTAAACTTGTTTATTTAGGACTCAAACGGGTACCCAGCTCCCAAGTCCTAGGCCAAGGCCTAAAATTTCTCTTCGAGTTAGAGCCCGAGTACTTGTTTATTTAGGACTCGTACGGGTACCCGGACCCATGGCCAAAGCCTAAAATTACCCTATTAGAGTTGGACGAGTCCATTTTTCTTTCTTTTTAAGAAAAAATTTGGGCTTGATTAGAATTTTGGACTCGAAACCATGTTTTAAGGACTCAAAAGGCTCAAAGAGCCCTGGAAATTTGGACTCGACGAGCTCACTTTTCCAGGACTCGGACTCGAAACTTCAAAAGTGAGGACTCTCACAACTCTAATATAATCCCAAATAAATTGAAGTCTCGGCTGTGGTTTAGTTTAAACAAATGCCACATAGTCGAAGGGCGGAGTTAATTGACCCTCTAAGCTTATCAAAGGCTAGTTTTAACTCCGCCCCTTGTGGATGATTTCTGATTGGGTCCTGCCCTTGACTAGGTAAAATTAGTGTGTAGCCAATTACGTTAGGGGCGTCACATTAGTCGCCATTTGCTTTAACGCGTAAAATAATTTTATTTAGTGTCAGACTTAATGATATTACATGACTTCTAAGCTTATCAAAGGTTTGTTTTAACTCCGCCCCTTGTGGATGATTTCTGATTGGGTCCTGCCCTTGACAAGGTAAAATTAGTGTGTAGCCAATTACGTTAGGGGCGTCACATTAGTCGCCATTTGCTTTAACGCGTAAAATAATTTTATTTAGTGTCAGACTTAATGATATTACATGACTTATGATGCCCAAACAAAATTTGTAGGTGTCAAAACGAATTCCATTTTTGCAATAATTTTAATGATTTTTTTTTAAATTCAATAATCACGGTTGAGAGATTGTAATTAGTAAATTAGATTAAGAGTTAATAATTTTGTTACTTTTATACAGATGTTTAGAAATTATTTAGAAAGAAAAAAAATTAAGAAATTATGTGCATGAACCCGGTGTTTTTAAAGTTTTAAATAATAATAATAATAATAATATACACTTCCAATTGTAAATTTCTAATTTTAATATTTAGTTTAAATTAAAAATAAGTACGTGTACTTAAAAGTCTAAATTAATTTTTTTAGGATCTTCAAATTTTATTAAAATAATAAAAAAGCACTTTTTAAAAGAAGCAACTATCATAATTATATATATTTTAATAATAATAATTATAATTTAATTAAAATAATCAAATCAAGTACCAAATGTCTATCAGATTTGATCATATAAGATTTTAAATATTTGTCGGACGGAGAATCATGGGGGGGGGGGAGGGGGGTTAATGTTGACGTCACTACCATGATATACTAACCTACCCAATTGTAAGGTTTAAAATTTATGTAATCTTTAATTGTTATTAAATTGTTAATAATTACTAAAATTTTCAGCGTAAGTATTATTTGTCATCTCAATTATTTAATTTCCTATATTCTTAAATATGTGTTTAATCAATTTTTATTTATTATTTTAATTATTGAAAGAATGTGCAAGTGCGAAATTAGTAATAGGGACTTGGCAATTCGGGCTTAACTCCGCCCCCATCGCCATTATGGTATGTTTTTTTAACAGAATCAAAGCTCCAGAATATAAGCTCCTCCTCCTGGTATGTTTTTTAGCGCTAGTGAAAGGTAGTCTGACGTTGCATGACGTAGTACTGCCAAGTCCCTATTCCATATATATTGGATTATCCGATGATAAGGTGGAGCTGTAACCCCGCCCATTAATAGGGGGGGGAGCGAAATACGTCAGAGGGCCCGAACTCCTAAGTCACGAAGTGTGAACGTAGGTAAACATAATAGCCCACTCGATCACGCGCCGGCACCTATTAACCTTTGGCCCATGGGAGCAGAGTGGAGAGACTGGGTCCAGGGATGCTTTTTTTTTGGGGGGGGGGTTTACAGGGGTCATCATTCATTTATTAAGGTTTTTATCTTAATCACTATTATCATGTAAAACAAGGAATTAATAAATTAAAATTATTTTTAAAAACTCGTGTGACACGACACAATTATTCAAATTTCACGCGTACTTCAGTCTATTATGTCTGAAACAGAAGCCAAATAAACTTTAATGAAGTCTGAAATACAATGGGGAGTCCCGGTAATAAATTACGTTGACTGGTCAAATCCCCGGAAAAAGGCCACGAGCCTTTGACAAGGGCGAGAAACAGGCGCGGCCTCTCTTCCCCTCCCCCTTGAAATTTTGACCCTTGGGCCAAATTGAGGCTTTCCAAGTTGCCGCGCTTCCTATCAAAGTTCGGGGCAGAGGAGTGAGAGGAGAAGGCGATTTGTTGGCATTTTTCGAATCTACGGGACTGTGATAAAAAATCGTTTTGTGAGAAAATGGTGGAAACTGCTAGAAAAAATAATTGATTGATAAGAACTTTTACAAAAATATTTATCGTTTATCGTGTTTAAACTGCAAATTACCCGGATATTTTTTATGGCATTGAATGGGTAAGTTTTTTAACTGGAATAGAAGACGATGCCGCCGATTTCGATTAGCCTTAAAATTAGTTCCGTATTTTGCCAAGGCTTAGGTTGAAATTTTTGACCTTTCCTAAGCCTCTGCCTCCCTAGCATATACAGTTTTTACTGCATGAACTTCCATGAAGTAACGTAACGTAAGGCTAGGCCATGTTTTCTTAATCTTATTTTCGTGTATGATTAATAAATAGCAAACTATTTATTAATTATTAAATTCAGTGGTTTATTTCGTGGCCTTTACCTTCGTTTCCATATTGCTTGAACTAGTCATGTTGATGAATTTTGTATAGTTGAGATATTTGACAGTAGTCCATTTACGTTATACTTGAACTTGGCTTCTTAAAATCATTAAGTCTACGTTTATTACGTTAATTCTCACAGTTTATATTATTTATTATGCATAGGAACGCTTACAGTTACAGTTAGACTGTGTTCCAGTGCAGTTGTGCACGGGAGCGTAAAACTTATGTTGATGAATTTTGTGTAGTTGAGGAGATATTTGATAGTACAGTCCATTTCATTTACGTTATACTTGAACTAGGCTTCTTAAAATCATTTAAGTATACTTTTATTACGTAATTCTCACAGTTTATATCTTTTATTCTGCATAGGAACGCTTACAGTTACAGTTAGACTGTGTTCCAGTGCAGTTGTGCACGGGAGCGTAAAACTTAGGAAAATGAGTTCTGTGAACTAAAGATGCCAACTGGTGAATTTCGCACTAGAAAGGTTTCGGAATATTGTTCTGATGATAAATGGCGTTCAAGCTACTCTACATTTCAGTTATATCTCGCTAATGCAACAGCTATCTCTGTTCTACGATCTGTTAAAGAACAAGTACGTTAAATGTTACGCTTTACGACGGTTTATTGCGTAAATTTTCTTATAAACGTTATATCTTTGTCAAATTTTTAATTGCTTAGGAAGCTTATTTCGAAGAACTTTCTAAAGCTTTGGAAATAGAGAGAAGGTGCGTTCATAATCAATTAGAAAAAGTAAGTATGGTGAAAGTAATTTTATTCGTTAAATTTTAATTATAATGTTAAAATGTTGGTAAAATTTGAGGCTATATGAAGGTAACCTAATACAAACTGGTCAAACTCCCCCCTCCCTCGTCACTTTGAACATGACATAGTACACCATGAAAACTATAGAGGTTAGGTTGTTGTCTTATCCCCAAGTAATCATGGAGAAAACCATTAGGGTTCGCTTTGACAGTTTCCGTTGCAATGCTGTAGATGAATAGTAGAAGCTAACGGTTCCAACAGCCCCTAGTTTCCATGAAGAACATAATTAGATGTTTGGGGGTGGAGACTAGTTTCTCCACTGTTCATATCCCACCTTAATTTGAAAATGGTTTATGTAGGCCAAATCAGAGTCAGCCATCTTGCAGGGTTCGTACGGAACCTGGATAAGTCAGGGATATGAAAATTAGGGGGAAAAGTCAGGGATTTAAAAATTTTTCCTAAAGAGTCGGGGATATGTCAGGGATTTCGTTTGGTATATCAAACCATGCTTCGAGCAATGCTAAATACGAGACAGGTGTAATTATGAAGTGGGCTCTGGTAAACACCTTAAAATGGTCAGGGATATTGGCAAAATTTGGTCAGGGATAACCTGGAAAAGTCAGGGATTTTCAAAGTAAAAATTTCGTACAAACCCTGTCTTGGCTTCAGGCATGCAAGTGATAATCAAAATGGTAAATTCATTGGGGTTAAAGTTTAAACACAAATTACTAGTTATGGCAAAATATAAGAATGAGAATTGAAACCTTTTACATTTTGTTTTATTGTCAAGAGTATTGGAAATAAATCCATAATCCCCATAGTTTTAGGTTTGCTTGTTTTTCATTTATAAATGGTTTGCGTATTCCTTTGCAATGACCACAAAAAAAAGAAGATAAAATAGAGGTGAAACATTTGAATCTTGAAAGGGGGGGGGGTCAGTAGAACAACAGGGTAATCTATAGACACTATCGGTAGTTTACACTTAAGGGTTTTTTGCTCTGTCTGACAACACTGCACTGAATTTTAAACTAAGATAGTGGTAGGAATTTTCTATAGCCCCTTTAGTGAAAGCAAGAAGCGATATCTAGTTTACTAGGGAGAAGGTTTAAATTCGCCTCCACATTTCCAGCTTTATCTCCAGTCCAAACGTATAGTAGGTCCGGAGTCAATCCCCGCCGCCTCTAAATTACAACCAGCAATCATCTCATTGGTTCTTGAAAACTCACGTCAGCGCAATCTACGCGAATGACGAAAATTACAGTCATATTTTCCGACTGAGGAGAGTGTAGCGAAATAGCCCGGGGCCTCCTTTTAAGTCCCCCCCTTGTATTTTGAAAGGGGGACTGGGACTATGGCGCGCGAATACTTATGCATCTTATACCTTCTCCCTAATAAACTAGATATCACTTCTTGGTGAAAGCTATCATAGTTTTTTTTTGTTAGAATTGTACAAGTCATCAAACAAAGAAACAAATTCATTTGTCTCTTAGTTCGTTCTGTGAAATTGATTACGATCTTTATGATCATATAATTCTTGTTACTAATATTTCTCTAAATTAATTAGTACTTAATTGATGATTCAGTAGTTAAATCTAGCTGTTACGCAATAACAATTAAGGATAAACATTTATATTAGTTACTCGTATTATATTTTCAGTACAAGAGCACTCAAGAGCTTGGAAGTTTTGGTAATTTATCAAAATTTAAGAGCAAGTCTTTGGAAAAAGAAGAATTTTTTAATTTCTACAACATTTCGCCTCTCAGCAGAAGCGTCGATAGTATTTTAAGAAAAACCAAGTCAAATCCGCTCAGTATGGCCGATACCCATCATCTGTAAGTCCATATATTATTAAATTCTATACTTCACCGTTATTGGTTCACGCGCTAAGTATATTCAACCTTTTATATTTTTTTTATCATAATCATCACTTAAAAATCAAATCAATTAAAAAATTAAATCAATCAATCACGCACCATGTTAATTTGATTAATTAAACGCTAGTTAGTCACAAAGTGTAGTATATTCCTCCCCTCCCATTTTTTGTATCTTGCATGTGCGTTTTTTTTACATAATCCCAACTCTAAATTAATTTAATGCTAGCTTAGCCGCTAATTAATCATTACCAAAAAAATAAAGAAAAAAAGAAAAGCTATTTTTGACTCATTTTCCCCACGTACCATCCTGAGCTGCTTTCCCCCTTTTTTAACCCTCCTTTCCGCCTGGCTTTTCCGCTAACCGCCTGCCGCTGTGTAATAGCATCATCAACCGTAAAACAGAATCGACAGTTGAAGAAGAAAGAACTAGAATTGAGCGTTTGGAAGAAGTCCAAAGGTTAGTCATTCACTCGTCATTTCCTCCAGAGTCAACTAAATAATGATAGAAATGTAACAAAATATGGAATAATTACGTAACTCCATCCCATTAGCCTCATTCTCGCTAAGTTTTTACGCTTTTTTTAACATAATCCTAGCTTAGCATGGCATTTTTTTAAAATTAATCAAAAGCTTCAACCAAAGTAATTATTTTTAGTGTAGTTTTGACTAATATTATGATAAATAATTAGATTTAAAGGAAAAAGTTTGGTAACATAACATTATACCTTAAAAGAACGGCCTTTTTATAAATATATAAAAAATAATTAAATTATCTCTTATTGCAAAATAATTAGCTTTTAATTAGTCTTAAAAATAATCAAGGACTACTGCGCCATCCGCCATTGGTTTAGTGGCGTCTGCTAAACCGAACCTCTTACCCCTACGTGATTCCGCCATTGGTTTAGTGGCGTCTGCTAAACCGAACCTCTTACCCCTACGTGATTCCGCCATGGGTTTAGCGGCGTCTGCTAAACCGAACCTCTTACCCCTATGTGATTGGTTGAATTCTCGCAGGCTGAGAGAGGTAAGGGTTCAGGCTAGCAGACGCCACTACAGCAATGGCGGATGGCGCAGTAGCACGCGTTTTAAGACTAATTAAATGCAAACTAATTATTTTGTAATAAGAGATCATTTATTTCTTATATATAAAAGAAAAAGGCCGCTCTTTTAAGGTATAATGTTACGTTACCTTGACTTTTCCTTTAAAATTCTTCAAACTAAAATGTTGTGGTTGGCAATAAAATGTATTAACCCGTTCTAAAACCTTTATATTCCTTGCCACTGTTGCCAAAATGTTAGTTTAGATGGTTAAACTATAATTCTTTTCACTAGTATTTTACTAAACTTTAAATACATTTATCCAGTTGGGGAGAAAGTACAAAACAATATAGATTTAACGTTATATGGAAGTGTTAAAATTTTTTTTTTGGATTGGGTGTCTTAAACATCGTCAATCAATCCATTTTAACAAATTACCCCTGATTGTTTTTCAATTCCGATGTCAAAATACTTTTTACAACCGTTCATTTTTGTGCGTAGGAAGTCAGGAACATTGGTATATATCATATTTCATCATCTCTCATTTACTTTCATTTAGACTGTATTACCCTGATCAAGGAACCGATATTCGACACTACATGTAAGTTCCAACAATTCCGTAACTGGCCACACGTACGCACTCGCATAAAAAAAAAAAAAGAAACTCTTTTAAAGTTGGTGGGAAAAATTATTGGCCAAGAAAGAATCTACCCACCTCTTTTTGCGCTCATTGTTTTTGTGAATTTTTTTTTTTTTTTTTGAAATTCAATACCATCTTGAAAAGTTGCGTGTTCAATTACATTTGCCTGATACATTTCCATCACTGTAAATCTATTTTAAATAATTTCTCTTTCAAGTCCCAGCATTTGATCAGCCTATCATAATAACTTACATTAATGCTTAGTTTTGTCGAGTGTTTTGTTGTGATTTTTGGCTTTTGGAAAAATTCTTTCACAGAAATGAACTGCGGATGTTAGTGCTACCAAAAGTTGTTAGATATAAAAACAAAAAGTACACTTTGTTGAAACTTGCAGGCGACGTGTAATATGAGAAGCCCAGCCTCCTTTATCCCGACCCAGAGTAGTGTCGACCCCCCCTTCTGTGTATGAGTACCTTCCCGACCGTGGCACAGGGTGCAAGCTGCGAATAGGCTTATAAAGTAGCAGGCGCTAGCACTATTACTAAAAATTAAAGTTTTGATCGCCAGCATCACGTACTACTTTCTATAATTCCTATAGCGTCAAAAAGCTCTTTCTTGATTGGTTAGATCAAGAAGTGATATCTAGTTTATTAGGGGAAAGGTATAAATCCGCCACATTTCCAGCTTTATCTCCAGTAAAAACGTAGGTCCGGAGTTAATCCCCGCCTCTAAATTACAACCAACATCTCATTGGTTCTTGAAAACTCACGTCAGCGCGACGCGAATGACGAAAATTACGTATTCTCCGACTGAGGTGAGGCTGCGAAATAGCGCGGCCTTCTTTTACGTCCCCCCTTGTATTTTGAAAGGGGGACTGGGACTATGGCGCGCAAAAATTTAGGCATCTTATACCTTCTCCCTAATAAACTAGATATCACTTCTTGGTTAGATCCAGTAGGTTGTTGAGCGGAGGGTAGTTTGCATCGGAGTTTACATGTCTACAGCCAAAGGCAGGGACTTGTTGATGAAGTGTACTTTTTGTTTTTATATCTATATACTTTTGGTTCTACGTTATTCATCAATCATAAAACCCATAAACCATGTTTTTTTCCTCTCATCTAATTTTCAGCACCAACCAGTTGACATGCTCGACTTAAGACAAAGCCTAAATGTTTTGTGACTTTTTGTCTTTGTTTAATGTAAGTGCTGTCTTAAAGGGACCCGCTGATCCGAGTTTACCCTGGACGATTGCATCCCGTCGTGAAAAAAGCAATGCAAATGATAACAGTAACAACTAGGCCCGGGATATCTAGTAAAATAACGATTGACTTAGTGGCCCTATAGACCCTTTCAATGTAAAAAAGAGGGTAGGCAACACTCGGTACATGGCGTCTCTACGCATTCTTATGATCCCCTAGGCCTACAGCGCAGGCGCTTAAAAGCGGGATGGAAGGCAAAGTTTTACACCTCGATCTTTCCCTCTTCGTTACGTCGAAGTGGTCTATTATTAAGTGTAGATAGCAAGATGAACAGTTAAGGGTCTTGCTTTATTTGAGGAAATTGCATTGTTTTATAAACAGATCCACAACATGTCCTTACAGTTTCTTTAGGCGGATCGAGGATTTTTTTCAGACTTCCCAGTTTCTGTCTGTTAATACTGTTAAGGGTGAATCAAGGTACCCTTCTTCGAGCGCATGAAGTGTTGGCTATGTTTGAGTGTGAAAAATTTAAATTTGACGTTGGTGTAACCATATAGTAACTGTGGCTTGACAATTTTTCACCAGTACAATCTGAGCAGTTTCTCTTTACTCCCATTCAAAATCTGCATGGTTATTTTTAATTCTTTAGCCAAAGCCAAGATGTGGCTCCTCAAGAATCCTACAGTGTTAGCTACCAGATGTTAACCACCACGAATGGTCATAACAATATTGACGAAGGCAGTTTAGGCGGTGGTGGAGCGGATATTTCGCCAAGCTCATCCCAGTTGTCAGTAGGGGGAGGAATGTCTGAAAACGCTCAGCTTATCAGCCGCAGTACGGCTCAAACAAAGACGCAGCAAGTTAAAACAGTCACGAAAGTAATCACTACCAGGGAAGTCCGGCACATTGGGCCCGATGGCTTGCCCATAGATTATCCGCCTCCTGGCTCTATTTATGGAAGCGTGGGCGGTGGTCCGGCTGTACCCGGTGGTGATTATGGAACTTATCCTTACACTGGTTCAGGAGGACTCGATTACGGCACTTATGACTCTGGTATTATTGTTTTCCCACCTCCATCGTGAACTGTTAAGTTCTAGAAGTTTGTGTTCGTGACTTAGGTCGACCTCCTAGTCCAGGAGGACAAGTACCAGCGCACGCTTATGGCCCGGGAGACTATAGTTCGTCTCATTACGGTTCAACCCCTTCGCCAGCTGGTCCTAACATTGGAAGTCCAAGGAGTTACGATTATTATAGTCCTCACCCTGGTGGAGCTCCACCTCATCATCCTAAATATCCTGGTGATTACCGAGACTACCAAGACTATCCAACGCAGCCACCTTCACCGCCATCCGGTACTTCCGAATCACCACCACCTAGGAGAGCTGTACCTCAAGCTCCTAGGAATGTGGATAATTTAGGAATGCCACCGACGCAAGGCTATGATGATCTGGTACCTCCAATGGGATCAGGAAGTCTTCATAGAAGCTCTCTATACCACCCAAGCCCTTCTCCAGCTCCTGGTGATATGTTTTGTAAGTTTTTCTATTTGACAGAGCGAAGAACGAGAGACAAAGCGGTCTTAACTGCCTTCCTTCATTCATTAGCACCTTACGGTTACACCACTGGTCCCCAAATGACCCCGCCAACCTCGACTGGTCTACCGACATATTCCCCTTTTGAAGTAGCTCCTCCGCAAGGATACCTCGATCGCCGTCCAAGCTATGATGATCATCCCCAAAATCAGCAAGCAAATTCCAGACCCAACGTTACTTATGGCACTGCTCAACATCCAGGATCGCCTCCTACAGTATATAACGACAATTCCAGTTTACTTCCACCCGAAGAAGCTTCGATTCCTTCGCAGCTTCTTCAACATCCTCTAAACACGCAGCCACGACACTCCCCTCATCCCTTAGACTTTGATCACATGGGAGAAGGGGAAAACAGAGGTAAGCAATAGCATCTCAGGGTTCATACAAACCTGGAAAACCGGGAAAACCTGGAAAAATCAGGGAAATAAATAGTTGACCAAAACCTCATGGAAAATTCAGGGAAATTTCGATTTTTTTTTAGTAAAATTCAGGGAAATCAGGGAAATTTGCGTCAAACAGTGGCCAAGTAATTAAGAAAAAATGTAGATAAACATCCCCTCCATAGGATTAACATTACACTATACTTTGGAGGCTCATAACTCTGGTTCTACTAGAGATACGGGGATGTCCTTTGAGTATGTTATAGTCCAATTTATCCCCCATCCAACCATACTAAAACCTTACGGCTATGACAAACAGGGGCCGAGTAATTAAGGAAAATGTTCATAAACATCCCCTGCATAGGATTAACATTACGCTATACTTTGGAGGCTCATATATCTGGTTATATTAGAGATCCGGGGATGTCCTTTGAGTATGTTATATTCCAATTTATCCCCCATCTAACCATACTAAAAACGTACGGCTACGACAAACGGGTCGAGTAATTAAGGAAAATGTTCATAAACATCCCCTCCATAGGATTAACATTACACTATACTTTGGAGGCTCGTAACTCTGGTTCTACTAGAGATACGGGGATGTCCTTTGAGTACGTTATAGCCCTATTTGCCCCCCCCCCTCCTCCGTTAACGGGAAAAACCTGGAAAATTCAGGGAAGTATATGGGGGAAAAACCTGGAAATATCAGGGAAATAGGTTTTCCAAAAGTTGTATGAACCCTGCATCTTTTGTAGATAAATATTAAATTCACGTTAACGAATTAAACACGTTGTTTAGATGTAAGGTGGCGAGATCCTGATCTCCACGAAGTCATAGAATTTTTGGGTCACCCTAATAATGTAGTTAGGGCAAATGCCGCTGCTTATTTGCAGCATCTTTGTTTCATGGATGACATCATGAAACAAAAGACACGCGCTCTAGGAGGAATTCCTCCACTTATAGAACTAGTTAATCAAGAAATTCCTGAAATTCAAAGAAACGCTTGCGGGGCTTTGAGGAATCTTTCGTATGGAAGGCAGAACGATGAAAACAAAGTAATTGTAGAATGTCCGCTACTAACTGTGGTGAAACCAAAAACGGATTTATGGGATAAGAACGTCGGAGTTAGCGAATTCACTCCCCATCCTCGCATACTTTATTGAGAAACTTCGTCTGCTTATATTTTGACTCCACCCACAAATTCTGTATATAGCTACTTCTAGAGATCGAATTTGTGGGTGGAGTCAAAATATAAGCAGACGAAGTTTCTCAATAAAGTATGCGAGGATGGTACTAGAGGCTAAAGCTATGATCCGACGTTCTTATCCCATAAATCCGTTTTTGGTGAAACTTAATGAATTCGACATCTTACACCCTCATTTCAGCGAGCTTTTAGAAGTGCTGGAGGCATCCCTACGTTAGTGAGGCTACTGAGAAAAACACCTGATAATGAAATTCGAGAGTTAGTCACGGGAATTCTATGGAATTTATCATCGTGCGAAGTACGTTGCGCATGCTTAGTTAGTCCCTTTGTAAAGTCTTTTAAGGGAGGGTGAAGTGGAAAATCAAGTGATTTTTTATCGATTCTTCTACTAATTTTAAGACCAGTCTGCATAGTCAAACATTCAGAAAATACCAGCTCCGAATGATTTTAAAATTCAAATTTGGTTCAGATTTTAAGGATAATTTTAAACAAGGACTGCCGACCAATCGCGTAACGCCCTGCCTTTTTGTTAACAAAATTCTCGTGGCACGCTCCATGTCTCGCGCCACGATTGTCACGTCGCCCGGCTAATTTTATCAAATCTCGTGATAAATTTCATTCAACATGGAACGTGCCACGAGAATTTTGTTAACAAAAAGGCAGGGTGTTACGCGATTGGTCGGAAGTCCTTGTTTAAAATTATTCTTAAAATCTGAACCTAATTTGAATTTTAAAATCATTCGGGAGTATTTCCTGAATGTTTCACTATTTGCAGACTGGTCTAATAATTAGTAGAAGAATCGACAGTAAAAAAATCACTTGATTTTCTACTTCACCCTCCCTTTAAGTCATCATTATTGACCCGCTACCATTTTGTCTTATTTGTCTTAGGACTTAAAAAGAACGATAATCGACGATGCGCTTAGTGTCTTAGTTAACCACATAATAATCCCGCAATCTGGCTGGGATCGACACAGGGACCCTAATGACGTTCATCAAGTATCTGGTGCTATGAAAGGCCAAGAAATATATTGGTCTACCGTATTTCGAAATGCTAGCGGAGTATTACGTAATGTTAGTTCGGCCGGTGAATACGCGAGAAGAAAACTGAGGGAGTGCGAAGGATTGGTGGACGCTTTGTTACATTTAGTCAGAGCCGCCATTGGAAAGAATGATATGGACAACAAGAGCGTCGAAAATTGTATTTGTATCCTGAGAAATCTTTCGTATAGGTGCCAAGAAGTGGAAGACCCTGATTATGACAGACACGCTCCACCTTCTTCCACCGCGACGAGTCCACAGTCAAGGGCAGTGGCTGGCTTGAAAGGTTAGGAATGTTTAAAGGGAGGGTGAAGTAGAAAATCAAGTGATTTTTTTTATCGATTCTTCTACTAATTATAAGACCAGTCTGCAAATAGTGAAACATTCAGGAAATACCGGCTCCGAATGATTTTAAAATTATTTCAAATTAGGTTCAGATTTTAAGGATTATTTTAAAGAAACCCCTCCGACCAATCGCGTAACGCTATGCCTTTTTGTTAACAAAATTCTCGTGGCACGCATGCTCCGTGTCGAATGAAATTTATCACGAGATTTGATAAAATTAGGCGCGCAACGTGATAATCGTGGCGCGAGACATGAAACGTGCCACTAGAATTTTGTTAATAAAAAGGCAGGGCGTTACGCGATTGGTCGGAGGGGCTTCTTTAAAATTATCCTTAAAATCTGAACCTAATTTGAATTTTAAAATCATTCGGAGCTGGTATTTCCTGAATGTTTCACTATTTGCAGACTGGTCTTGTAATTAGTAGGAGAATCGATAGAAAATCACTTGATTTTCTTCTTCACCCTCCCTTTAAAGCTTGTGTGGTGTCCGCAAAAATCTTAAAACGCTTTCGGGTATTATGTGTACTTTTTAACAGCTGTTGGTGACAATTTAGGATGTTTCGGAGCTAGCAAGAAGAAGAAAGAAATGCAACAGAATGCGTCATCAAGCGATAAACAAAATAATAGAAAAGAGGGCCCAGCCTCGCCTTCAGGGGCTGGGGCTTCTGGTGGGCCTTTGGGTGGTGCCAGTAATACCCCTTCAAGACCAAGATCGGATCCTCCTAGAGGCATGGAACTTCTTTGGCAACCGGAAGTTGTTCAACCGTATTTGGCTCTCCTTTCGGAATGTTCCAACCCCGAAACTTTAGAAGCGGCGGCTGGAGCTATTCAGAATTTGGCAGCTTGTTATTGGCAACCAAGTGTGGATGTAAGAGCCGCTGTTCGAAAGGAAAAGGGATTGCCTATACTCGTGGAGTTACTCCGAATGGAAGTTGATAGGGTAGTTTGCGCTGTCGCAACTGCTTTAAGGAATTTAGCCATGGATCACCGGAATAAAGAGCTTATTGGTAATTTCAATTTGCAATAATCCCTAAAACCGACGATTCGTTGTGCCCCCCTTGAAGTTTAAAGGGAGCTGGGTGAAGTAGAAAATCAAGTGATTTTTTATCGATTCTTCTACTAATTTTAAGACCAGTCTGCATAGTTAGTGAAACATTCAGGAAATACAGTCTCCGAATGATTTTAAAATTCAAATTAGGTTCAGATTTTAAGGATAATTTCAAATAAGGACCTCCGACCAATCGCGTAACGCCCTGCCTTTTTATTAACAAAATTCTCGTGGCACGCTCCATGTCTCGCGCCACGATTGTCACGTCGCGCGTCTAATTTTATCAAATCTCGTGATAAATTTCATTCAACACGTAACATGCGTGCCACGAGAATTTTGTTAACAAAAAGGCAGGGCGTTACACGATTGGTCGGAGGGGCTTATTTAAAATTATCCTTAAAATCTGAACCTAATTTGAATTTTAAAATCATTCGGAGCTGGTATTTCCTGAATATTAGACTATGCAGACTGGTCTCAAAATTAGTAGAAGAATCGATAAAAAAATCACTTGATTTTCTATAGAAACTTCACCCTCCCTTTAATGATTGATTTTATCTTAGGTAAGCACGCCATGGACGATTTGGTGAAGAAGCTACCTAATGGTGACCCTCAACATGACGCTGGAACTTCTGACGACACGATCGCCGCTGTTTTAGCAACTCTTAATGAAGTGATTGTTAAAAACTGCGATTTTGCTCATTCCTTGTTGGAAGCTCGAGGCGTTCAAAGACTGACTTACTTGATGAAACAAAGAGGCAGATATTCGCCTAGAGTTGTGAAATTTGCATCACAAGTGCGTTAATTAACGCTGAAAAGCAAGCGTATATTGACTAGAAGAACGTGATCAACAATTGCAATTGCCTTTTACGTTTCAGTTGCTTTATAACATGTGGCAACATCAAGAGCTAAGGGACGTTTACAAGAAAGCCGGCTGGAAGGAGTCACATTTTGTCAGTCGTTCCATGATGAGCGCCAATAGAAACGCGGCCAACTACGCGGGGGGCAAAGGAGCAGGAGGAGCTAATTCCTCCTCCTCCTCACCGGCTTCCAGCGCCAATAACACTCTAAATAGGCCTATCAGTACTCAAGGTGGCACAAAATACGAAGATAGGACACTTCCAAGAGGAGGAACGAGGGATCAAAACAATTCTCTGGGACAGCATCATGATATGTCAAACCAGCATCATCAACATATGGGAGGAGGCCCTATGGGACCCGGTTACTATGGGCAGGTAAGGTTGATTAACACACAATCTTTAGACACTTTATGGGGGACTGCGGGTTTGCGAGGGCCGTTGCAGGGTTCATACAAACCTGGAAGACCGGGGAAAACCTGGAAAAATCAGGGAAATAAATAGTTGACAAAAACCTCATGGAAAATTCAGGGAAATTTCGATTTTTTTTTTTAGTAAAATTCAGGGAAATCAGCGAAATTTGCGTCAAAGCAAAATGTTCGTGAACATACCCTCCATAGGATTAACATTACACTATACTTTGGGGGCTCATAACTCTGGTTATATTAGAGATACGGGGATGTCCTTTGAGTACGTTATAGTCCAATTTGTCCCCCATCCAACCATACTAAAAACTTAGGGCTATGACAAACAGGGGCCGAGTAATTAAGCAAAATGTTCGTGAACATACCCTCCATAGGATTAACATTACACTATACTTTGGGGGCTCATAACTCTGGTTATATTAGAGATACGGGGATGTCCTTTGAGTACGTTATAGTCCAATTTGTCCCCCATCCAACCATACTAAAAACTTAGGGCTATGACAAACAGGGGCCGAGTAATTAAGCAAAATGTTCGTGAACAAACCCTTCATAGGATTAACATTACACTATACTTTGGAGGCTCATAACTCTGGTTCTACTAGAGATACGGGAATGTCCTTCGAGTACGTTATAGTCCAATTTGTCCCCCATCTAACCATACTAAAAACGTACGGCTACGACAAACAGGGGCCGAGTAATTATGCAAAATGTTCATAAACATCCCCTCCATAGGATTAACATTACGCTATACTTTGGAGGTTCATAACTCTGGTTCTATTAGAGATACGGGGATGTCCTTTGAGTACGTTATAGTCCTCTTTATCCCCCATCTAACCATACTAAAAACTTAGGGCTACGACAAACAGGGGCCGAGTAATTAAGCAAAATGTTCGTGAACATACCCCCCTCCATAGGAATAGCATTACACTAACTCTGGAAAATTTAGGGAAGTATGTGGGGGGAAAAACCTGGAAATCTCAGGGAAATTTCAACTTTTGTTTTCTAAAAGTTGTATGAACCCTGCGTTAGCGGGGGCCGCGGGTTTCCGAGGGCCATTGGCTTTTCAAGAACTTTCCTAATCCATATTGTGTTCTTTTTTTTCAATCTTTTCTCCGAAAGAATGCGGATGAAATGCCTTTAAGCGATATGGGAGGTCACGAGATTCTTCAATCTACTCAACCTTTACACAGACCTCCCATAGGTGGCGTGCCTATTTTTCCTCCTGGACCTGTAAGTATTAAAGAATGTTATAATTTTTCGTAGCTTCTTCATTAAATTAAGCATCAAAATAGCTATAGATCGTCGTAGTTAGAATAGATAGAAACTTTGAAATATTAGAAAAAATTAAAAAAATAACGAAGCTTTTGACGCTCAATAACATAACTGTAGGGCTCTCATAAGTCGGTAACAAAAATGGAGAAACGCTAGCATAGCTTTTTCACTACTAACCTCCTACAAAAAGCTCATTCACATCTGCCTTTCTCTTTTTTTCTTTTTTCTTTTTCTATTTCTCTTTGTTTCTTTTTACTTTACAAATAAACGATTCCGTAGCCACCTCCACCACACGGCTTTTAGCGAAGATCACATCACGGCAACTAGAAAAAAAAATAAATAAATAACCCGCCCCCCCCCTTTATCCTGGCTTTCTAACAAAAAATACTTCGTTTTCTTTCTTTTTACTTCCCTAATATTTTCAATTAGTAACTAATTAACGAGACTTTGAAGCAATTTTTTTCCTTCGAACCCTTTGTCTCTAATTATTCGTTTTTCCGTAATCCATCCCACTTTAATTAATTAATTAATTAATTCATCCTTTTTTTTGTACCAAATTGTAAATATAAATTGTTCAAAGTATTATAAATTTTATCCCAAAAAAAAAAACACCCCACCCATTTTGACATAAAAAAACCAACCATCGTTACAAAAACCCGTAAAAAAACAATATCTTCTTCATACCTTTATCCCCCCTGCACATCTCTTCTTCATTAGTTCTCATCGGAATTAACCAAAAAACTCTATTAAAACCGATCGAAAGGGTGGGTTCGTAAAAATCTATATCTCCTTTTTTTTCTCATTCTCATTATGCTTGGCTTTTTCTTCTGGTTTTTGTCAGTGTGTATATTATAGTGTTGTTTGTTTTTCGGTAATTTTTGTACTTTGATTGGACTTTATTCTTATTGTGTTGTGATACTTGGTAGTTAGTGTTGTGATGATTAAATAAATGGGATAAAAGTTGACTATAGACTAGGGCACAACATATCTTTGACTTGAGTCAACGGCCCTTGCAATCGGCAGCTTGATGGGCCCGAAGTTTAATTTGTATTTTTGTTGGGGTGGTTGAGGTGACGAAACCTAGCTGATAATTATATCAAAAGTGGTATAAAGCTTTCAGTAATTACACAATATGTCACAAGATAGAAAAGATGACTGGTCCCTTTAAAGGGATGTACAGTGCATTATGTAGGGGCACGTCAAAGATGAACAGTAGTCCTTTTAAAGTGACGTACAATGCGTTTTGTAGGGGCGTGTCATAGAGGACCGGTCCCTTTAAAGGGATGTACAATGCGTTATGTAAGGGCGCGTCAAAGATGACCGGTCTTTAAGGGACGTGCAATACGTTATGTAAGGGCGCGTCAAAGATGACCGGTCCTTTTTAAGGGATGTACAGTGCGTTGTGTAGGAGCGCGTCATAGATGACCGGTCCCTTTAAAGGGACTTACAATGCGTTATCCAGGACCGCGTCATAGATGACCGGTCCGTTCAAAGGGACTTACAATGCGTTATCCAGGACCGCGTCATAGATGACCGGTCCTTTCAAAGGGACGTAAAATGCGTTATGTAGGCGCGTGTCAACAATTATATTTTTAAGTAGTAGTGCTACTATTTTCTGGGGAAGAGATAGTGCAATGTAACGTGACTGTACGCGTGGCACGACAGGACGTGTAGATTCAATGGAAGTGCTCATGCACTGATAATGCTACGAAATTTGCGCATGTGCAGTTGAGCTCTATTTTGATGGAAGATAAGTTTGATTTAGGCCCCGTCCCTACATAACATATGGTATATCCCTAAAATTAAAAAAATAAAATGTATCAACTTTTGTCCCATGAACAACAATTTTGGAGAGTTTAAAATGGTAGTTTGTGGGATGATTTTCCTTAAATTAATTTAATTTAATTTTGCGAATGTTTATATACCCTTGATTATTTTAATTATATAACCGTTTCGTTTTAAATTTATTCAATATTTTTTAAAATCCCAATTAGCCTTATTCCTGATCAGCGCCACCTACCCGTAGCGGCGACTTTGAGAACTACTGTAATCGTCAATCCAACCAGATGATGTCGCTAAAATCTGGTGACGTCATTTTGATAAGACCCCGAGAGTGCCTGCCCGTCAGTGACGTCACCAGATTTTAGTGACATCTAATTGGCTTGCCGATTACAGTAGTTCTCAAAGTCGCCGCTATGGGTAGGTGGCGCTGATCAGGAATAACGCTGACATTTATATTTTAATATTTAAAAAAAAAACCCGTTACATCAGACTAGCGGAATGGGGAGTGGAGGGGTTCATTTGCCTCTGGAACCTGTCTATGCTCAAGTCAATCGGGGTGAAAAGAAAAAGAACCGACATCACCCATCGGAAATGTCTTCCCAGGCCATGCTTTTAGATCACGAAGCTAGCGCGGCTGCCGGAGATTCCTGGGTATGAAGATGTTCGCGTTTGTTTTTTAGTGGCGCGCGCGCGTTCTCGTAAATACAAAGAGAAAAAATATATAAATTTCCAAAAAAATAAAGATGTGCATCAGTGCGTGTCAGTCACAAATCAAATTATAAAAGAAAAAAAAACCATATATTTAAAAAAAGAAAAAAGAAAAAAAAAATTGCCAATACCCGCTCCGCTACATTTGTATTTTCACAATGACCAAAAAAACACACAACAAACAAACAAACTAAGAAACAAACATCCCTTTTCCCCCCAAAAACAAAAAACAAACAAATTTCTAGCCTGCCTTTATCATTATTATTATTATTATTATTACTATTATTATTGAAGAAAAAAGGGCCGGCGCATTTACCATTTTAGGATGATTGTATATTTAAGAAAAAGTAAGTACGTACATACGTGTGTGAACTAAATGCGTAAAACAAATTATTGGTGGGTTTTTTTCCCACTTTTCTGTTTCACCTCCTGGGGACAAAAAACGAACTATTATATATGAAAGAACAATTTTTAATTTTTTTGGGTATGCGTTTTATTTCGTACCAATATTATACATATATATATATAAAAAAAATGAAGAATTGATATAAAAAACCAACCAAACTGAATACAAAACCGTTTATTACTTATATATAAAAATTGCGACAACAACAAAAAAAAAATCTTTTAGAAATTCATAAATATCTAAAAACTAAAGTTATTACGTTTTCAAGTATTTACATAAGTACTACAGGTAGTCGTAATTAATTAAAACATGAGCTAAACATTGACCGCCGTTATGATTATGAATTATCCGATCTCTTAAGGCACAAATTTGTAGAATTTAACAGGTTTTTTTGTTATTTTTACTGAAAATTTTCATAACTACGTCTCCCCCGTTAATCTTTCTAATGGTGAAAGATACGTCTCACGAAATTTCGCATTTTGGGTTTTAAAAGATGTTTTTTTTTAACGATTATGATCTCAATGGAAAAGAATAGCGTACGTCAATCTTGTCAAAGATAATACAGAGAAAGTTTTAAAAATGTTCTACATTGATGTTGGATAATAACGCTCGTCAGTTTGTAACCAAAATGTTAACTTTCCCACGTGTTCATTATACTTTTGTTGCGTAACAGTTTGGAGTTTAATGAACATCCGGAACCTTATTATCCCAAGGATGATGGGCCATGGAGGATGTGTAATCTGAGGGAAATTGCCACGCTTACTGTGGAACGACTTGGGTACGGTGGGACGCTAGAAATGGGGGAGGAATACTCGGAAAAATGGCGAGTGGTCTACGTCAGACGAACGAGGATGACCGTCCGCCATTTTTGCGTGTATTCTTACTGTGGAACGACTTAGGTCAGGTGGGACGCTATAAATGGGGGAGGAATACTCGGAAAAATGGCGGGCGGTCTACGTCTGACGAATCAGGATGACCGTCCGCCATTTTTCCGTTTATTCCTCCCCTATTTTCTAGCGTTCCTCGTGACCTGAGCCGTTCCACAGTTAGGGGAAGGATGCGTAATCTGAGGGAAATCGGCACGCTTACTGTGGAACGACTTAGGTACGGTGGGACGCTATAAATGGGGGAGGAATACTCGGGAAAAATGGCGGGCGGTATACGTCAGACGAACAAGGATGACCGTCCGTCCGCCATTTTTCCGTCTATTTCTCCCCCATTTTCTAGCGTGCCATCATACCCAAGCCGTTCCACAGTTAGCAGAATCATCCTTGATTATCCAACAACAGTGTTAATTGTTCTTCGACTTTTTCGATATTTACCGTTTTGAAATCTAAGGAGTATTTTCCTACCTAAATATGAGTTTTTATGAGACTTGTCTTTAAAAGAGATAAAACTATAAACCGCGACAAAAAAAAAACAAATGTGCCAATTTTTTTTATTAAATCCAGAGGCAGTTTCAATGACTGAACGAAACGAACATTTGGGGGGAAAAAAAATGTATTTTGGGCCGTCACGTTTCTACTAAGCCTTTTTTTACGTATATTTTTAATTTTTAAATTAGCTGTTTGGCCGCCATTTATACATATAATGTAGGAGTAATGATCGGGAGATTAATTGACTAAATGAAATTTAATTTCTCTTTTAAATGGTTGTACAAATAAACGAGAGAGGAAATTAAAGAAAAGGTTTTTTTTTTTTAATTTAAGTGTTCTTCCAAGAAGTTTAGACAGAATTTACTACGTAATACTACTTGGGTGGTTATTTATTAGCCTGTGGCAGCTAATAGAAGAAGTGAATTTGAAAATGAATCCCCCAAAATAAATAAACAAACAAACATACCCCCAATGTCCCATATTGTATTTTATAATCTTTAAATTCGTTTTCTTTCAAACGAAACTAAATAAAAAACTTGAAAATCGCTGTTTACAGTTGGAATTTGAAAAATAATATATGAAAGTTAAAAACAAAATAAAAAACAAGTTGGAACTGAAGATAAAATAATAGGAACGAAATAAAACCTTATAGCTTAATTAATTTAAGTAAATAACTCTACAGTAACCATAAATTAAATTTCAGTGTTATTTTTAAATCTAATTGAAGTTTTCTATAGTTACTACAATCCTTTTTACGCTCCCTTTTATAATAGTAATTTCTTAACGTTTAATGGGTGTTTGATTTAATTTAAATGAGTGTTGTCGAATCAAGGATTTTTTTTGGGGGGGGGGGTTCGTAATCAGAGGGAAATCGGCACGTCACTAACTGTGGAACGACTTAGGTCTGGTGGGACGCTAGAAAATGGGGGAGGAATACTCGGGAAAAATGGCGGGTGGTCTACTTCAGACGAACGAGGATTCAGGAAGACCGTCCGTCCCCAATTTTCTAGAGTCACAACATACCCGAGTCGTTCCACAGATAGCGAGCCATCGGCACGTCACTAACTGTGGAACGACTTGGGTCTGGTGGGACGCTAGAAAATGGGGGAGGAATACTCGGGAAAATGGCGGGTGGTCTACGTCAGACGAATCAGGATTCAGGAAGACCGTCCGTCCCCAATTTTGTAGCGTCACAACATACCTGAGCCGTTCCACAGATAGCGAGCCGTCGGCACGTCACTAACTGTGGAACGACTTAGGTCTGGTGGGACGCTAGAAATTGGGGGAGGAATACTCGGAAAAAATGGCGGGTGGTCTACTTCAGACGAACGAGGATTCAGGAAGACCGTCCGTCCCCAATTTTCTAGAGTCACAACATACCCGAGCCGTTCCACAGATAGCGAGCCGTCGGCACGTCACTAACTGTGGAACGACTTAGGTCTGGTGGGAAGCTAGAAATTGGGGAGGAATACTCGGAAAAATGGCGGGTGATCTACTTCAGACGAATCAGGATTCAGGAAGACCGTCCGTCCCCAATTTTCTAGCGTCACAACATACCTGAGCAGTTCCACAGTATAGCGAGCCGTCGGCACGTCACTAACTGTGGAACTACTTAGGTCTGGTAGGACGCTAGAAATTGGGGGAGGAATACTCGGGAAAAATGGCGGGTGGTCTACTACAGACGAATCAGGATTCAGGAAGACCGTCCGTCCCACATTTTCTAGCGTCACAACATACCTGTGCCGTTCCACAGATAGCGAGCCAATTTCTCATAGATTACGTATCCTTCCCCCATCATCCTTGGTCTAATATGGTTACCTCGAAATGAGGTATATTATAATCCCTTCAAAATGAACTTAATTTCATCAAAATTAACTCTTAATATAAAATAATTAAATGCGAATGCGAAGGAACATTTAATTATATCTTTTTTGGATTATGAGTAAATTATTATGAAATTAATCTCAATTAATATGAAAAACCAATATTTTGACGACACTTATTGACCTTTGCAGTTTTTAAAATTGGTATTAAGGGATTTACCGTGATTAACGACCCAATTTTGGGCTAGTTTTAGTAAATTCCATCCCTTCAAAGATTAATCTACGTAAACCCTGTTAAAACTGGTGATCAAATTTCAAAATTATAAAAAAAAAAACGTTCTTTGTCCATCACTTATGCAACGCTGAAAAAAAATGAAATTATTTAATGTGTAAAATCTCTCATAAAACAATTAACTTTAACTGCTTTTTAAGTGAAAATAAGTAAAAATTCAGGTCAATAATGGGATATTTAATTTATAATTCCTATGGTGCTTTTGGTTTAATTTTTAAAAATTTTTGCGAAAAACTACTTTTACGGAGGAAAAAAACAAACCAAAATGTGTCGTATGATTATATTAAAACAATTTTAACAGTGCGTATATGTTTTTTAATACAGTTTTTTAAAACTATTAAACAACACCCCCATTTTTTAGTATTACATAATTTTAAAATACAAAAAAAATAAACCCTGGTCTCAAAAAAAAAAAAAAATATTTTAGTCAAACGTTTGACATTTTTTTTTTCGGTTAAATTATTTTATTATTATTATTATTTTTGTTTTAATTAAAACTTTTGTTGATTATTTAATTAAAAGTAATTTGAATATACCTACTTTATCATGACAATTTAACTATACGCGATATGTACAGGATAGTAATTAGTTAATTAATTACTTAAGTAATTACTGAGAAAATAATTAAATTTTGTGACTAAAAATTAATTCATTCTCAATTTCGCATTTAAAAAAAAAGACACTTTGAAACAAAATGTTTTACACTATTATAATAAATGTACATGACACGTCATTAATGGTCAAGTACGTATATATTCGTTTAAGGTATATATAATTTCTTTTATTATTATTATTTTAGAACAATGAACTTTGTTGGTAGGACCGAGCCACGGGTGTTATTGGTTAAAAACTTAAATAAATTTCCCATTTTATTTAGCGAATTACTGAAAAACAAAGGAATTGCATCTACAAAAAAAAAAAATACGAGTTGAAAAAAAAAAATGAAATCCAAATGGTATTGTTCAATGGCGTTTTGTAAACATTCTTATTCATGTATAGTTTTTGTCAACATTTCGATTATTAAAAATTAAAAGCCACTTAATTTGGGGGGCTATTTATTTCATAAACATAACAAATAGGCGTCGAATCGCTAAAAACAACGTGGGTGAAGTGGAAAATCAAGTGATTTTTTGTCGATTCTTCAACTAACCAGCCTGCATAGTGAAACATTCAGGAAATACTTCCGAAGGTTCAGATTTTAAGGATAATTTTAAATAAGCCAATCGCGTAACGCTCTGCCTTTTTATTAACAAAATTCTCGTGGCACGTTCCGTGTTGAATGCAATTTATCACGAGATTTGATAAAATTAGGCGCGCGACGTGACAATCGTGGCGCGAGACATGGAGCGTGCCACGAGAATTTTGTTAATAAAAAGGCAAGGCGTTACGCGATTGGTCGGCAGTCCTTGTTTAAAATTATCCTTCAAATCTGAACCTAATTTGAATTTTAAAATCATTCGGAGCTGGTATTTCCTGAATGTTTCACTATGCAGACTGGTCTTAAAATTGGTAGAAGAATCGATAAAAAATTACTTGATTTTCTACTTCACCCTCCCTTTAAACAAAGTACACTTTGTGTGACTTTTTAACAATTAACAATTCCCTGCCTTTGGCTGTAGACGACATGTAAATTGAGAAGCAAACTACCCTCCGCTCAACCGCCTTCAGGAACTAACTAATCAGGGAAGTGATTCTTTGCTTTTCATGCAAATGTTAATTTTCGGTACTTAAGCTAGCATCTGCTACTTTGTAAGCCTATTCATGGCTTGCTCCCTGCGCCACGGTCGCAGAGGGGTCGACAATATAGAGAGCTTTCAGTTGGAGGAGCTGAGTCTCGTGACAAAATTTACGCTGCCATATAGAGTGCTGTCAGTTGTGACGTCAGATCCAAGGTTAAACGTCACGAGTCTGCCTTTAGCAATGGGCGGCCATGACAGTTACCGTTTTTTCTTTATGGGAAAACAGCATGGGTGACGTCACACCGGCGCTTCTGACAGCACTCTATTGGTGGGTTTAAAGCGGGAATGAAGCTGAGACCACCCGGGCCAATATGCCTACCAGAAAAGCGGTAAGACTTGGGAGGGTGTGACGTACTTACGTACTACTATCCCATCTGAAAGCTCTCTATAGAGTGCTGTCAGAAGCGCCGGTGTGACGTCACCCATGCGGTTTTCCCATAAAGAAAAAACGGTAACTGTCATGGCCGCCCATTGCTAAAGGCAGACTCGTGACGTTTAACCTTGGATCTGACGTCACAACTGACAGCACTCTATTGTGGGATAAAGGAGGGCTTCTCATATTACACGGCGCAAGAAAGTTTCAACGAAGTGTACTTTTTGTTGTTTATATCTATACACTTTTGGTGTTAGGCAGTGACTGTGACATTTTCTGTTCTTGTGTACAGGACTTTTCTATTATATTGTTTGAACCATACGTTTATATAAAAGATATGTTCCATAAGTATGACACTAGGTAATGCTAGAGCCATTTCGAGAACGACGCGAGAATTGACTACACTCGGTTAATTTTGCAGTCCTGTCCACATCACCAGGGGTCGCTTTACGAGAATCTATGAGGTACACTTAGGTCACTTCGTGACAAGCTCTTAGTAACAAACTTATTGGAACATATCTTATGAACTTATGTTTGAACTATACTTAATGTGTAAAAGCATAAGTTTATAAGTTATGTTCCGTAAGTGTGTCACTCGTTAATGAGAGTTTGTCATGAAGTGACGTAGGCGAAACGTCATAGATTCTTGTAAAGCGACGCCTAGTGAGGCCCTGTCAAAGGCTTAGTACAGACTAAAGAGGAGGATGGACTGCAAAACCGAGTGCAGTCAATTCTCACGTCGTTCTTGAACTAGCTCTCATTAAGCCTCTAACATTACGAAGTATGGGTAGTGACATACTTATGGAACAAATCTTATAAACTTATGGTAAAAGTGAACCTATTAAGAATTGAAGAAAGTGACAAATAATATTTTCAAACGTTTTTAATGAGCTACTCAAAAAACTTATTACATAAAAAAATGCGTTTTGGAAATAAGATTTGAGAAATTTTTATACCAGTATCTCTCTGTAGGTATAGTACATGCGTTGGTATAAAAATGAAAATACGTTTTAAATTGAGATTGTTCTTAGGATAGTTAAGGCAACGTGTTGGTGGCAATCGCAATGGGCCAAGTAACGGGACCTTTAGAAACAACTTCGTTTAAACATTCTCTTAGTTTCAAAAAGTGTCTCTTAAACTCCAGACCGTCTCCTTTCGACAACCTAAAGTCGACTAAGACATTATCATTCATGTCTAACAAAATAGCTTTGAAAACAAGCTGCATTTGTCTTTTATCACGAACTGTGATTGTTATTTGATTCGGCGTAGTTTGCTTCCAACTGTAAGTAAACTCGTCCAGAGCATTCTTCAACTTTTCTTGCGTTTCCAAAATACTAGTTTTGACAAAGAACCTTGTCATTCTTTTGACGAGCTTCTGAAGGGGTGTTTGGTTAGGACTGATCTGAGTGCAATTAAGGTTTGCCATCATTTGACTGCTTAGAATATAATTATCAGGATTAGTAGGTTGTGAGAAACTGATTCCTCGAGTTTGATCCTTGATGAGCGCTTCAATCGCGGCGTTTCCAACAACACCACCTTCTTTCGCAAAATCATTTTCTTTGAAGCGTCTGATAGGGTCAGGTTGAGAGCTTGACAATCTTGTGACTAGATCTTCGTGAGCTTGCCCCTCAATATTAGTAGTACCGCAACGGAACCTTTTACGAGGACTCGAATCTAATTTACGCAACCAACTCAGAATATCGGAGTTTTGATTCAAGTTCTTGTTAAACCAGTGGTTTTTTTTTATTTGAGGGATGGTAAACCTCTTGGTAGGCGCGGGTTGTAGGATCCTCTTTAGTAACGTTTTGATTGAGTCATTGATTTTGGTCCAGGGTGAAAGATCAAGTTTGTTCTCCTTCCAATAGTTAAATTCTTTGCAATCGTTGGCGGGTTTATCCCATGGTAATTCTCCAGCCACTAGAGTAACTAAAATCACTCCGCAACTCCATATATCTGCCGGTTCCGCGTAATATTCCTTGGTTAGTACTTCGGGAGCCGTATAAGGAAGAGTGCCACATCTTTTAGTAAGGGGTCGTTCTTTCCCCTTATAACGAAAAACAGTAGCTAATCCAAAATCTGATATTTTGAGGTTTTCATTTTCATCAAGTAATAAATTCTCCGGTTTTAAATCTCTGTGCGCAATACCGCGACTGTGAAGATATTCGACACCAGCTATGAGTTGTCGAAAATATTTTTGAGCCTCATCTTCAAGCATTCCAGTATCTGGCTCGATTCTGTCAAAAAGTTCACCCCCGGAAGCGTATTGAAGGAAAATGTAATGAGTATTACCATCGCGACGGTTTCCAAAATACTGAATGATATTTTCGTGCGTAAGCATTTTATGAATGCATATTTCTTTTCTGATAAGTTCTTCCGCGTCTTTTTGTCTACCCAAGCGTAGAACTTTAACAGCAACAGCTTCTTGGGTCGCTCTGTTTACTATAAGTTGAACTTCGCCAAATGCTCCTTCTCCCAAAGTTTGCAGTAAATCCCACCCTTCCACGAACTTAGATACGGCCATTTCGGCCAGAAGTGACGAAAATTAAAAATACTTGTTTTACAAAATTAATTTTTTTAGAAATTCAAGAGTACTCGTAGTTCCAGACGCAAGACGGGTATAAACAAACGAAAACGTGCGCTAATGTCACCGCCGTGGAGCAGACTATCGGCAAAAAGAGCGGGAAACTTAGGTCGTTTTCCATTGGCCGCTAGCACCATGGAGTAATATTTGCGGAGACCATGCTGCACAATCATAGCCCACTTGATCACGCGCACAATCAAGTACTGAGTAGATGATAAAAGCCATGGATAAAGAATGCGCATGAGGAAATATTTTTTTCACGCTGTAGGCATACACCTTCCTTTTGGTGGAAGCACTGCCATAGGGAGACTAGACGTTTCTCGTAACCCTAGACGATCGCCGCGTAAATTTTAACCGTAAAGATGGGAGCAGAAGCTAAAAATTGCCTTCTGCGAACAAGTTTGCTCCGATTTGCCAACTGCGAACGCAGTGACAAACTCACGGACACGTCCAGTAATACCTCTCCGTGACGTCATCGTCACTCGGAAAGGTAAAATTGCTTTCTTCGAACACTTTTTCACCGATTTGTCAACTGCGAACGCTTGAGCCGGTGACAGACGCACACACACAGAGACACAGATACGTCTCCAAGAATATTACTCCATTTCGGTAGATAGCTCGTAATAATTTCCTTTCTGTCAATAGAGTGCTGTCAGTTGTGACGTCAGATCCAAGGTTAAACGTCACGAGTCTGCCTTTAGCAATGGGCGGCCATGACAGTTACCGTTTTTTCTTTATGGGAAAACAGCATAGGTGACGTCACACCGGCGCTTCTGACAGCACTATTAAGGAAGCAAAGGTCATTTCATTTTTGCAAAGAGTCACGAACAGTACAGACGTTTTAGACGTTAACCCATACCTTAAAGGGAGGGTGAAGTGGAAAATGAGATTTTAAAAATCAAATTAAGTTCAGATTTTAAGGATAATTTGAAATAAGCCTCTCCGACCAACAAAATTATCGTGGCACCATGGATAAAGAATGCGCGTGAGGATATTTGTTTCACTCTACAGGATAGGCAACTCCCTATCTCCACGGAGCTGTATTGTAGAAGGAGTAGAGACTCGTAGCTTCCCCTCTATTAAAAAAAACTAGACCTTATTTGTCCATAAAAAGGGTGTATGAATTTTGACCCTCCCTCCAAACCTAGGCGAGCACATGTAAACAATAAAGATGGCCGCGAGCTACGAACGTTCAGGTGGGTTAAGCCTCGGTCTTTTGTGTATCGAGTCCGGGTGACGGGAGTTTCTCCAGGGATAAGGGAGTTGAGATGGATTGGAAATGATGATGGGCGACCTGCGGCACCGTATCTCTCCCAATGTACCTCGCGCACGCCCCTACCCTTCGGTAGGCGATTGCTAAGTGCTGCCGCGTAGCGCCATTTAATTTGTATGAGAGCTAGTTTCTATTTTTAAGATAGAGGGAGCGCCCTTTACAATTTCATCCAGTACGAGTGACGTACGACCCTACCTAACCGCTGAGGATGCTGGGAGGACTACGGTGCCGTAGGTGGGGGTACACAGGCAACGCTATAGGTATGGGGGTTTTCACTCCATTCCTCTCTCCTTCAAGGTTTCTCAAGCGTTTGCAAATCTTATTTAAATTTTTATTTTTACTATTATTTCTATTTATATTAACTATAATATGGAAAATATTCAAAGAATTAAGCCGGGAAAGAAGAAAACGACGCCTTCTTTAAAACAGGTGACGTCAGAGATTGTTTACATAGGCTCGGTTTGCGCGAAAATTGTGTGCGGAGCACTAGTACGCTTATGTCTAGAGCCCTAGAGGCCTAGTCTCTACTCCTTCTACAATACAGCTCCGTGCTATCTCGAACGACAGCTTATTCTGTATATACTCTGTTACAACATTGATTGGTAGCACGCGCAAAGCTAGGTCTCTATGTCACCTAGCTTTGTACGTGCTGACAACAGACAAAAAACTTGAGGATTTTCAGGATTTAAAATATCCGCGAGTTTTTTAGCTCGAGTGCATGGACCTTAGTTTGAAATACGTGTAGCAGGCAGGGCCGGAAATAAGCACAGGACACTGGACATTGTCCAATAAAATTTTAAAATGTCCCATAATTTTTTAAAAAACTAAGGGGGTCACTGGACATTTTGACCAATAAATTTTCCCAAGTTTTGATAGCTTGACTATGGAGATGCGACACTATTTTTGCACATTCCAGTGGACAATGTCCTATAAATTTTCCAGTCAAACAGGGGGTCACTGGACACATGTCCTATAAGAAATTTTTCTTATTTCTGGCCCTGGTAGCAGGCTGTAGGCAATTTCACACATATTTGAAACTAAGGCCTAGAGGCCCGTGCATTCGAGCTGAAAAACTCGCGGATATTCTATTTCTAAATCCTTAAAAACGTTTTTAGTCTCTTGACAGCACGTACAAAGCTAGGTTACATAGAGACCTAGCTTTGCGCGTGCTGACAACCGATGCTGTAACAAAGTATATACAGAATAAGGGAGATAGGGAGTTGCCTATACTGTAGAGTGAAAACAAATTTCCTCACGCGCATTCTTTATCTATGGTTGTGTGGTTCAATGCCGGATTACCCACTAGGCACGTGCCTAGGGGCCCTAGAGCTTAGCAGTGGACCTCCGAGCGCCCATGCTTGGTCCCCCTCCCACGAGGGTGTTGATTTGTGCTGTTTTTATTGGGTTTTGTGCTATTTTACTGAGGTTTTGTGCTGTTATATTGCGTTTTATGCCGTTTTATTGTATTTCAGTGTTGTTTTACATTGTTTTCGTGGTGTCTAATTGTATTTTATGCTGTTTTATTGTGTTTTATGCCGATTTATTGTGTTTTTGTGTTGTTTTATATTGTTTTCGTGGTGTTTAATTGTATTTTAGGCTGTTTTATTGTGTTTTATGCTGTTTTATTGTGTTTTCTTGCTAGTTTTCACGCGGTTACATTGCTTTTTATGCCGATTTACTGTGTTTTATTGTAGTTTCTGTGCGTTTTATTGTAGTTTTTGTGTGTTTTATTGCAGTTTTTGTGTTTTATTGTAATTTCTGTGTGTTTTATTGTAGTTTCTGTGTGTTTTATTGTAGTTTCTGTGTGTTTTATTGTAGTTTTTGGGCGTTTTATTGTAGTTTTTTTTATTTTTTTTAATGTGTGTTTTATGTAGTTTTATTGTAGTTTATGTGTGTTTTATTCTAGTTTTTGTGTGTTTTATTGTAGTTTCTGTGTGTTTTATTGTAGTTTCTGTGTGTTTTATTGTAGTTTTTGAGCGTTTTATTGTAGTTTATGAGCTTTTTATTGTAGTTTTTGTATGTTTAATTGTAGTTTTTGTGCGTTTTATTGTAGTTTTTGTGTGTTTTATTGTAGTTTTTGTGTTTTATTGTAGTTTCTGTGTGTTTTATTGTAGTTTCTGTGTGTTTTATTGTAGTTTTTGTGTGTTTTATTGTAGTTTTTGTGCGTTTTATTGTAATTTTTGTGCGTTTTATTGTAGTTTTTGGGAGTTTTATTGTAGTTTTTTGAGCGTTTTATTGTATTTTTTGTGTGTTTTATTGTAGTTTTTGTGTGTTTTATTATAGTTTTTGTGTTTTATGTGGTTTGAAGGTAGAGAGAAATGGCTGATCGTCGGCGTAAATTACTTCATAACCAAGTGATTTCCAAGAGCAGAGCGGGAAACGATCTTAACTCCACAAGACCACGATGCCGATCAAAGAATTGAAAGAAAGAACTTTCGTCTAATCCGGGGCCTAGATTGATTAAAACCGGTAAGTGTTCAATACTTCGGGCGCGTCAAATGTACGAGTATAAAAACGTTTTCAAGGAGGTGTTTTTGCAATAATAATTGCGGAAGTTGATGAATTTAGATCCTTAAGAGAAAAAGACTACAGTTTTTAGTAGACAAAATTTCCTAACCGGTGAATATTCTCTAACCTGAAGAAAAGAGAGGACCCGTTTCAAAACTCTCCCGGGCTCAAGGAATGCTTTTAGTGAAAGGCAAACGGTGGTTTGTTGTCCAATTCTCTTTAGTTATCAGACTGTTGAGGCCGCAATTCTTGAATCTAATAATCAGCCGGGAGTGTGGCGCACTCCTGTAAGCCAAGCTTCTGGGCGGCAAAGTTTGAGGGAATAAGATCCTACCCTATAGGTGCCGACTGCCCCGTGTCCGCCGGAGGTGACTTGACCCCCACAACCCTTCCGTCACCTCCCAAGTAAACCTCATTTACTTCCCAGATTATTCACATAATTAAACCTGATTAATCGCGTCCTTGTCGCGGACGTAAGAGCCCACTTTACATTGAACCCCCCCCAAAAAAAACTAATAATCAAACTAACAAGGGAGATGGTTTTGAGTACGTGTCGGGGGGCTGTCCGAACCGTGGGGCAAACGACGGTCTTCCTCACAGAACTTATCTTTGCGGTTGGGTAAAAAAGAAAGGGGGGGGGAGTTCGGAAAGCCCCTTTGACTTCTGATATTTGTTACTGAGTTTCAGTTTAAAATTAAATTGCTAATTAAAGCATTCCAAGTATTAATACTAGTGTTTATGACGACGATAATGAGTTAAAAATGAACTTTTCTAATTTTGAAGAAAAATACAAGCATCTGCTGCATTATGAGCCTATTGACGTCTTCTTCCCAGTGCCAAGCAGAGGGGACGGGGCCGACGCCATTCAGTGATAAAGGAGGGCTTCTCATATCACACGACGCGAGCATCTTTCAACGAAGTTTACTTTTTGTTTTTATATCTATATACTTTTGTTTATATTTCATAAATGTACTATAGAATAAATAAATTGTTCGTCGATTTAATGAATCTCATTTTTTATTCCTTTTCTTATCAATTAAGTTACAGGCATATACAGGATTTTAAAATGGATTAATTAGATTAAAATGGATTGGGATTATGGGTTAATTAGAGGTTCACGGTAATCACTTTAGCATTGTTCAAGGCAGCGCGTCGAGGGGCTATTAACTAATGAAAATTTTCTTTCATTGGTGATTTTTATTGATGCTTTAAAAAAGGATAGGGATTCATTGGTGATTTAAAATGTATGGGGATTAATGGTTGCGTCTGGATTACGAGTAATAATCGAGGGGCTACTCACTAAAAACTCGCTAGCGATTTTAAACGGGATTGGGATTATGGGTAACTTAGGGGTTACGGGTTAATATTATTTTACTAGTTATGAACGGATAATTAAGCATTGACACATTTGCCACTAGGGGCGCTGTATACGTAGTTACGTATTTACTGACATCTAAAACATGATAAAATTCTATTAGACTTTCGTGTAAGCAATAGATAGTTCATACATTGCCGCTAGGGGCGCTGTATACGTAGTTACGTATTTACTGACATCTAAAACATGATAAAATTCTGCTAGACAATTCGTGTAAGCAAAGTATAGTTCATAAATTGCCGGTAGGGGCGCTGTATACGTAGTTACGTATTTACTGACATCTAATACATAAAGAAATTTTCCGCTAGGGGCGCTGTCTATAGTATTATATAGGCCTAACGGTGTGTTCTCTTATTTTAATTAGCGCCCACGTGACACTTCGAAGCGCCCCCAACGACGGAATTTACTATAAAACTCGGACGCCACTTGTCCAGTTCTCTTTTCTCTCTGCGCCGGCGATCAGTCAACATCGTTCCTTGATCAGCTCCTCGTCATGCTGACATTCGAAGGCAATATTGGATGGAAAGCCACGTTTTACGCCGATGTTGGGACGTGACTCTAAGCTCTCCGCCATTGAATGTCCATTAGAACGTTGAAATCAACGCGAAAGGTTAAGCCTAGTACGGTATGTGTGAGTCTTTCAATAATCCAAAGCCATCCAGCTAGCATTTTATTATTTTAATAAATCCTAGAGTTTAAATTATTTAGGTAGAGTTAATTGTTAGTTAATTATGTTTATTTATTGAAAATTAACTACAATATGAAAAAATTTCCAGACGAGAGGTCAGTTAGACAAGGCTTAATTTAGAACATCTTTAATCATGTACTTCGGTTCATATTAGGGGAAATTAAATTCATTATTTATTTTAAATAATAAACCTCGACTGTTTGCAAATTAGGTTTCATTTAACGGCGCGAAACTATATTACCTAAAATGAGTAACGCATGGTTTAACCGGGCCAGATTAGGTTGCACTAGGCTAGGCTAAACCTTTTATAAAAATTTATCCGGGCCTGGCACTAATCTCTAAGCTTTTACTTTATGCCGTCATTTTAATTTAAATTAATGAGCGTATTTTTCAATTATTACGCGTAAATTATAGATTTGAGATTCTAAAATTTCATTCGTGGCACAATTTAATTATTTTAGATAATGAACCACGCTATATTTAATAATAAATTAAATGGTTTAAATTAATTAGTGTTAACTGTAAATAAATTATAATTAATTATACAAATTAAGTCAATTTAATTATTTTAAAATGAGCCACGAACGCCAAGTTAAGGCTTGAGATTTTTAATTTATATTTACTGGAATATTTTACGTAGTTTTTTTTTCTTAAATTATTTTAATCTATGGTTGTGTTTCCGTGAGTTATTACTTACTATTTTGTTAGGACCTTAAGTACCCGTTTAATTCTGATATGGAAATTGCTTAATATTTAATTCAATTCTTAAATTCTATTTATGGGAATATTTTACTTGGTTTTTTTCTTAAATTATTATTTTGCTAGGACGTTAAAGTAGCCCTTTAATTCTGATTTAGCTTAATATTTAGTGATTTTTAAATTTTGTTTTTGGGAATATTTTACAAAGTTTTTCTTCAATAATTTACGGAAACAAAACCATAGATTAAAATAATTTTTTGGTTTGGACCCCTCTAATTCTTATTAATATTTGCTATTAATATATTTTCATTTTTAGACGCGATGTTCTTGGATGTTCTGTTGCTGGTCATTCGAAGACTTTTCCTAGCAGATGACTTCAACCTTGCTCATTCCAGTTGACATCTTCCTTGGATTTGCGATACAAGATGTTTTCAACCTGATGTGGCCTTGCAACCATTCTCTCCAATTACTGGCGATGATCATAACCGAATCTAGAAAATTCAAATTTTTATTAGAATTATACTTGCAACTACTTAGTTTCTTTTACGCGTTCAAACTTTAATTTACGTTACACTTTATATTATTTTTTGTTGAAAATTTTTGTAAAGACCTAATTTTTTTACTTTTTGTTCAATAAATTTTGCCTTAAACCACTTTTTTTGTTTTCTTAGAAATTATTTGATTAAGAGGGAAGGTTTGAATTTTTTAGCTCTAAACAGATAGCCTATTTTTTGGGGAGCCTAATTTTTGGGGACCCTCTTTTAAGATTCTTTTAGCTTATATGAAAAAAAATTGTTATAAAACGAAAAAAATGGGAAAAAATTGTTTTAGAAAGTAAAAAAGCCTAAAAAAGGGGCTCAAAAATACTACCCTAAGTCCAGACCCTAAAAAATTCAAGCCATCCCTCTTAGCCAAACTATTTCAAGAAAACAAATAACGTGAGGCAAGATAAAAATTCTTTATTGAGAAAAAAACAATTGAGGTGTTTACAAAAATTTTCTACAAAAAAAAAATTTAAAGTGTTCCATAAATTAAAATTTGACCGCGTAAAATTAAAAGAGGTAGGCTAGTTACCGATTAAATTTAAAAATAAAATTAAGTTCATTAGCGGAAAAACTTCACGGTCCAATCAGTTTGAAGGCCTCGTGTTTCGAAAATCCAAGAAAGATGTCATCTGGATTGAGGGTCCTTAACATCGGATGAACTTCCAAGTCTACTTGAAAACGTCTCTGAATGACCAGCAACAGATCATCCAGGAAAATCATTCGCGTCTAAAAATAAAAATAAATTAATAACAAATAATAAGGCAATTCCTAATTTTAAAATAAATTCTACTTTAAGCATAACAAAATAATAATTTACCGAAATAATCCCATACATTTAAATAATTAGCGAAATTCTGGCGATATATTGCTAAGATTTTTTTTAATAATCTAAGCTAACTTTCTTAAGCCTTGTTCAAATGTCTTGACCTCGTGGTCGTGGTTTATTTAAATTTAAAATTATTATTTAATAGACTGAATTTACGTAAATAATAATAATTAACTGCCTGTTTCATTAAAACTACTGAATTTATTAAAACAATAAGCTAATTATTATTAAAAGGCTTACATTTGCTGCGCATTAAGAAGTTTGTTCACTCCAACATGGCCGTGATAAATTGATTCCAAAAGAACATTCAATGGCGGATAAGGACTCTAGATTCTGGATTTATTCCTTGACGGCGAAAAGAAAAATGGCTGATCGTCGGCGAAAGGCCTGATTTCCAAGAGCAGCGCATCAAACGATCTTGACTCCACGACGCCAATCAAAGAAAGAAATTTCGGGAGGTTACTCTAGAACAAAGGTCTTTCCCGCAAGATTACAGCCTCAAGGTGTTAAAAGCAGACGACACTAATTGGTGTAAATTCAACCAAGGAGTAATACCGTTTTCCCGTTGGCCTATTCCATGGAGTAATTTTCTTGGAGCGAAAATGAAAGTTTCCTTAAAATTCCATAAAATTTGTCTGTTTCCTGCAATCTGCCACCATGGAGTAATATTGCAGGAAACAGACAAATTTTGTGGAGTTTTACGGAAAATTTCATTTTCGCTCAAGAAAATTACTCCATGGAAAAGGACAAAGGAAGGTATGGAGCAATATTGCACGAGACACCAAATATTATGGAATTTAAAAGAAAGTTTCCTTCTCGCTCCAAGAAAATTACTCCATGGAATAGGCCAACGGAAAAACGGTATTACTCCTTGGTTGAATTTACACCAATTAGTGTCGTCTGCTTTTAACACCTTGAGGATGTAATCTTGCGGGAAAGACCTTTGTTCTAGAGTAACCTCCCGAAATTTCTTTCTTTGATTGGCGTCGTGGAGTCAAGATCGTTTGATGCGCTGCTCTTGGAAATCAGGCCTTTCGCCGACGATCAGCCATTTTTCTTTTCGCCGTCAAGGAATAAATCCAGAATCTAGAGTCCTTATCCGCCATTGAATGTTCTTTTGGAATCAATTTATCACGGCCATGTTGGAGTGAACAAACTTCTTAATGCGCAGCAAACGTAAGCCTTTTAATAATAATTAGCTTATTGTTTTAATAAATTCAGTAGTTTTAATGAAACAGGCAGTTAATTATTATTATTTACGTAAATTCAGTCTATTAAATAATAATTTTAAATTTAAATAAACCACGACCACGAGGTCAAGACATTTGAACAAGGCTTAAGAAAGTTAGCTTAGATTATTAAAAAAAATCTTAGCAATATATCGCCAGAATTTCGCTAATTATTTAAATGTATGGGATTATTTCGGTAAATTATTATTTTGTTATGCTTAAAGTAGAATTTATTTTAAAATTAGGAATTGCCTTATTATTTGTTATTAATTTATTTTAATTTTTAGACGCGAATGATTTTCCTGGATGATCTGTTGCTGGTCATTCAGAGACGTTTTCAAGTAGACTTGGAAGTTCATCCGATGTTAAGGACCCTCATTCCAGATGACATCTTTCTTGGATTTTCGAAACACGAGGCCTTCAAACTGATTGGACCGTGAAGTTTTTCCGCTAATGAACTTAATTTTATTTTTAAATTTAATCGGTAACTAGACTACCTCTTTCAATTTTACGCGGTCAAATTTTAATTTATGGAACACTTTAAATTTTTTTTTGTAGAAAATTTTTGTAAACACCTCAATTGTTTTTTTCTCAATAAAGAATTTTTATCTTGCCTCACGTTATTTGTTTTCTTGAAATAGTTTGGCTAAGAGGGATGGCTTGAATTTTTTAGGGTCTGGACTTAGGGTAGTATTCTTGAGCCCCTTTTTTAGGCTTTTTTACTTTCTAAAACAATTTTTGCCCATTTTTTTCGTTTTAAAACAATTTTTTTCATATAAGCTAAAAGAATCTTAAAAGAGGGTCCCCCCAAAAAATAGGCTATCTGTTTAGAGCTAAAAAATTCAAACCTTCCCTCTTAATCAAATAATTTCTAAGAAAACAAAAAAAGTGGTTTAAGGCAAAATTTATTGAACAAAAAGTAAAAAAATTAGGTCTTTACAAAAATTTTCAACAAAAAATAATATAAAGTGTGACGTAAATTAAAGTTTGAACGCGTAAAAAGAAACTAAGTAGTTGCAAGTATAATTCTAATAAAAATTTGAATTTTCTAGATTCGGTTATGATCATCGCCAGTAATTGGAGAGAATGGTTGCAAGGCCACATCAGGTTGAAAACATCTTGTATCGCAAATCCAAGGAAGATGTCAACTGGAATGAGCGTCTTTAACAGCGGATGAGCTCCAGAGTTTATCAAAGGTTGAAATCATCTATTAGAAAAAGTCTCTGAATGACCAGCAACAGAATATCCAAGAAAATCAGTCACATCTAAAAATGAAAATATATTTATAACAAATATTAATTCATCGCCTAGTTAGAATTAAAGGGGTCCTAACAAAAAATAATCTATGGTAATGTTTCCGTAAATTATTGAAGGAATATTTCGTTAAATATTTCCATATATATCACACTAAATATTAAGCCATTACGAAATCGGAATTGAAGGGCTACTTTAAGGTTCTAGCAAAATAATCATTAACGGAAAGAATACCTTAGATAAAAATAATTTAAGAAAAAAAACTAAAATATTCCCTTCGGAAAATTTAATAATCGCACTAAATATTAAGCCATTTCCAAACCAGAATTAAAGGGCTGCTTTAAGGTCTTAGCAAAATTATGATTTACGGAAACAGAATCATAGATTAAAATGATTTAAGTAAAAGCTAAGTAATATATTCCCATAAGAAGAAATTAAGAAACTCAAGCCTTAACTTCGCCTGCACGGTTCATTTTAGGATTATTAAAAGGACTTAATTTGCACTAATTTATTATCAATTAACCCTAATTTATTTAAACTATTTAATTAAATACCGCCATAAAGAAATTTTAAAATCTCAAATATTTAAAATAACGAGTTTATTTTTAACTTTTGCGCTCAAATTAACTTGAATTAAAATGCCGGCATAAAATAAAAGCTTAGAGATTAGTGCCAGGCCCGGATAAATTTTTTTAAATGTTTAGCCTAGTGCAGCTTAATCTCGCCCCGTTAAATCATACACGAGACTTATTTTAGCTTCGCGCCGTTAAATGAGACCTAATTTGCAATCAGTCGAGGTTTAATATTTAAAATAGATAAGGAATTTAATTTCCCCTAATATAAGCCGAAGTGCTAGATTTAAGATGTTCTAAATTAAGCCTTGTCTAACTGACCTCGTTTCTGGAAATTTCTTCATATTGTAGTTAATTTTCAATAAATAAACATGATTAACTCTACCTAAATAATTGAAACTCTAGGATTTAATAAAATGCTAGCTGTATGGCTTTGGATTATTGAAAGACTTGCACACATACCGTACTAGGCTTAGCCTTTCGCGTTCATTTCAACGTTCTAATGGACGTTCAATGGCGGAGAGCTTAGAGTCACGTCCCAACATCGGCGTAAAACGTGGCTTTCCATCCAATATTGCCTTCGAATGTCAGCATGACGAGGAGCTGATCAAGGAACGATGTTGACTGATCGCCGGCGCAGAGAGAAAAGAGAACTGGACAAGTGGCGTCCGAGTTTTATAGTAAATTCCGTCGTTGGGGGCGCTTCGAAGTGTCACGTGGGTGCTAATTCAAATAAGAGAACACACCGTTAGGCCTATATAATACTATAGACAGCGCCCCTAGCGGAAAATTTCTTTATGTATTAGATGTCAGTAAATACGTAACTAAGTATACAGCGCCCATAGCGGCAATTTATGAACTATACTTTGCTTACACGAATTGTCTAGCAGAATTTTATCATGTTTTAGATGTCAGTAAATACGTAACTACGTATACAGCGCCCCTAGCGGCAATGTATGAACTATCTATTGCTTACACGAAAGTCTAATAGAATTTTATCATGTTTTAGATGTCAGTAAATACGTAACTACGTATACAGCGCCCCTAGTGGCAAATGTGTCAATGCTTAATTATCCGTTCATAACTAGTAAAATAATATTAACCCGTAACCCCTAAGTTACCCATAATCCCAATCCCGTTTAAAATCGCTAGCGAGTTTTTAGTGAGTAGCCCCTCGATTATTACTCGTAATCCAGACGCAACCATTAATCCCCATACATTTTAAATCACCAATGAATCCCTATCCTTTTTTAAAGCATCAATAAAAATCACCAATGAAAGAAAATTTTCATTAGTGAACAGCCCCTCGACCCCTTTTAAAATCATACATATGCCTGTAACTTTATTGACAAGAAAAGCAATAAGAAATGAGATTCATTAAATTGACGAACAATTATTTTATTTTATTTATTCCATTGTACACTTATAAAGTATAAACAAAAGTATATAGACATAAAAACAAAAAGGACGCTTCGTTGAAACTTGCTCGCACCGCGTAATACGAGAAGCCCTCCTTTATCCCATTGCCGCTAGGGGCGCTGTATACGTAGTTACGTATTTACTGACATCTAAAACATGATAAAATTCTGCTAGACTCTCGTGCAAGCAAAATATAGTTCATAAATTGCCGCTAGGGGCGCTGAATACGTAGTTACGTATTTACTGACATCTAAAACATGATAAAATTCTGCTAGACACTCGTGTAAGCAAAATATAGTTCATAAATTGCCGCTAGGGGCGCTGTATACGTAGTTACGTATTTACTGACATCTAAACCATGATAGAATTCTGCTAGACAGTCGTGTAAGCAATAGATAGTTCATAAATTGCCGCTAGGGGCGCTGTATACGTAGTTACGTATTTACTGACATCTGGTACATGAAGAAATTTGCCGCTAGGGGCACTGTGTTTAATATTATATAGGCCTAACGGTGTGTTCTCTTATTTGAACTAGCGCCCACGTGATACGTCGAAACGCCCCCAACGACGGAATTTACTATAAAACTCGGACGCCACTTGTCCAGGTTTCTTTGCTCTCTGCGCAGGCGACCAGTCAACATCGTTCCTTGATCAACTCCTCGTAATCCTGACTTTCGAAGGCAGTATTGGATGGAAAGCCACGTTTTACGCCGATATTGGGACGTGACTCTAAGCTCTCCGCCATTGAACGTCCATTAGAACGTTGAAATGAACGCGAAAGGCTAAGCCTAGTACGGTATGTGTGCAAGTCTTTCAATAATCCAAAGCCATACAGCTAGCATTTTATTAAATCCTAGAGTTTCAATTATTTAGGTAGAGTTAATCATGTTTATTTATTGAAAATTAACTACAATATGAAGAAATTTCCAGAAACGAGGTCAGTTAGACAAGGCTTAATTTAGAACATCTTAAATCTAGCACTTCGGCTTATATTAGGGGAAATTAAATTCCTTATCTATTTTAAATATTAAACCTCGACTGATTGCAAATTAGGTCTCATTTAACGGCGCGAAGCTAAAATAAGTCTCGTGTATGATTTAACGGGGCGAGATTAAGCTGCACTAGGCTAAACATTTAAAAAAATTTATCCGGGCCTGGCACTAATCTCTAAGCTTTTATTTTATGCCGGCATTTTAATTCAAGTTAATTTGAGCGCAAAAGTTAAAAATAAACTCGTTATTTTAAATATTTGAGATTTTAAAATTTCTTTATGGCGGTATTTAATTAAATAGTTTAAATAAATTAGGGTTAATTGATAATAAATTAGTGCAAATTAAGTCCTTTTAATAATCCTAAAATGAACCGTGCAGGCGAAGTTAAGGCTTGAGATTCTTAATTTCTTATGGGAATATATTACTTAGCTTTTTTTTAAATCATTTTAATCTATGATTCTGTTTCCGTAAATCATAATTTTGCTAGGACCTTAAAGCAGCCCTTTAATTCTGGTTTGGAAATGGCTTAATATTTAGTGCGATTATTAAATTTTCCGAAGGGAATATTTTAGTTTTTTTTCTTAAATTATTTTTATCTAAGGTATTCTTTCCGTTAATGATTATTTTGCTAGGACCTTAAAGTAGCCCTTCAATTCCGATTTCGTAATGGCTTAATATTTAGTGTGATTTTATTTATGGAAATATTTAACGAAATATTCCTTCAATAATTTACGGAAACATTACCATAGATTATTTTTTTGTTAGGACCCCTTTAATTCTAACTAGGCGATGAATTAATATTTGTTATAAATATATTTTCATTTTTAGATGTGACTGATTTTCTTGGATATTCTGTTGCTGGTCATTCAGAGACGTTTTCTAATAGATGATTTCAACCTTTGATAAACTCTGGAGCTCATCCGCTGTTAAAGACGCTCATTCCAGTTGACATCTTCCTTGGATTTGCGATACAAGATGTTTTCAACCTGATGTGGCCTTGCAACCATTCTCTCCAATTACTGGCGATGATCATAACCGAATCTAGAAAATTCAAATTTTTATTAGAATTATACTTGCAACTACTTAGTTTCTTTTTACGCGTTCAAACTTTAATTTACGTCACACTTTATATTATTTTTTGTTGAAAATTTTTGTAAAGACCTAATTTTTTTACTTTTTGTTCAATAAATTTTGCCTTAAACCACTTTTTGTTTTCTTAGAAATTATTTGATTAAGAGGGAAGGTTTGAATTTTTTAGCTCTAAACAGATAGCCTATTTTTTGGGGGGACCCTCTTTTAAGATTCTTTTAGCTTATATGAAAAAAATTGTTTTAAAACGAAAAAAATGGGCAAAAATTGTTTTAAAAAGTAAAAAAAGCCTAAAAAGGGGCTTAAAAAGTAAAAAAAGCCTAAAAAGGGGCTTAAAAATACTACCCTAAGTCCAGACCCTAAAAAATTCAAGCCATCCCTCTTAGCCAAACTATTTCAAGAAAACAAATAACGTGAGGCAAGATAAAAATTCTTTATTGAGAAAAAACAATTGAGGTGTTTACAAAAATTTTCTACAAAAAAAATTTAAAGTGTTCCATAAATTAAAATTTGACCGCGTAAAATTAAAAGAGGTAGGCTAGTTACCGATTAAATTTAAAAATACAATTAAGTTCATTAGCGGAAAAACTTCACGGTCCAATCAGTTTGAAGGCCTCGTGTTTCGAAAATCCAAGAAAGATGTCATCTGGATTGAGGGTCCTTAACATCGGATGAACTTCCAAGTCTACTTGAAAACGTCTCTGAATGACCAGCAACAGATCATCCAGGAAAATCATTCGCGTCTAAAAATTAAAATAAATTAATAACAAATAATAAGGCAATTCCTAATTTTAAAATAAATTCTACTTTAAGCATAACAAAATAATAATTTACCGAAATAATCCCATACATTTAAATAATTAGCGAAATTCTGGCGATATATTGCTAAGATTTTTTTTAATAATCTAAGCTAACTTTCATAAGCCTTGTTCAAATGTCTTGACCTCGTGGTCGTGGTTTATTTAAATTTAAAATTATTATTTAATAGACTGAATTTACGTAAATAATAATAATTAACTGCCTGTTTCATTAAAACTACTGAATTTATTAAAACAATAAGCTAATTATTATTAAAAGGCTTACATTTGCTGCGCATTAAGAAGTTTGTTCACTCCAACATGGCCGTGATAAATTGATTCCAAAAGAACATTCAATGGCGGATAAGGACTCTAGATTCTGGATTTATTCCTTGACGGCGAAAAGAAAAATGGCTGATCGTCGGCGAAAGGCCTGATTTCCAAGAGCAGCGCATCAAACGATCTTGACTCCACGACGCCAATCAAAGAAAGAAATTTCGGGAGGTTACTCTAGAACAAAGGTCTTTCCCGCAAGATTACAGCCTCAAGGTGTTAAAAGCAGACGACACTAATTGGTGTAAATTCAACCAAGGAGTAATACCGTTTTCCCGTTGGCCTATTCCATGGAGTAATTTTCTTGGAGCGAAAATGAAAGTTTCCTTAAAATTCCATAAAATTTGTCTGTTTCCTGCAATCTGCCACCATGGAGTAATATTGCAGGAAACAGACAAATTTTGTGGAGTTTTACGGAAAATTTCATTTTCGCTCCAAGAAAATTACTCCATGGAATAGGCCAACGGAAAAACGGTATTACTCCTTGGTTGAATTTACACCAATTAGTGTCGTCTGCTTTTAACACCTTGAGGATGTAATCTTGCGGGAAAGACCTTTGTGCCGGGAGTGTGGCGCACTCCTGTAAGCCAAGCTACTGGGCGGCAAAGTTTGAGGGAATAAGACACATGTCGGCGATCCTACCCTATAGTTGCCGACTGCCCCGTGTCCGCCGGAGGTGACTTGACCCCCACACCCCGTCCGTCACCTCCCAAGTAAACCTCATTTCCTTCCCCTGCTTACACTCCTACTGAAACCTGATTAATCACATCCTTGCCGCGGTCCATAGACCCTATTCGCATTGAAACCTCAAAAAAAAAAAAAAAAAAAAAGACCTTTGTTCTAGAGTAACCTCCCGAAATTTCTTTCTTTGATTGGCGTCGTGGAGTCAAGATCGTTTGATGCGCTGCTCTTGGAAATCAGGCCTTTCGCCGACGATCAGCCATTTTTCTTTTCGCCGTCAAGGAATAAATCCAGAATCTAGAGTCCTTACCCGCCATTGAATGTTCTTTTGGAATCAATTTATCACGGCCATGTTGGAGTGAACAAACTTCTTAATGCGCAGCAAATGTAAGCCTTTTAATAATAATTAGCTTATTGTTTTAATAAATTCAGTAGTTTTAATGAAACAGGCAGTTAATTATTATTATTTACGTAAATTCAGTCTATTAAATATTAATTTTATATTTTAAATAAACCACGACCACGAGGTTAAGACATTTGAACAAGGCTTAAGAAAGTTAGCTTAGATTATTAAAAAAAATCCTAGCAATATATCGCCAGAATTTCGCTAATTATTTAAATGTATGGGATTATTTCGGTAAATTATTATTTTGTTATGCTTAAAGTAGAATTTATTTTAAAATTAGGAATTGCCTTATTATTTGTTATTAATTTATTTTAATTTTTAGACGCGAATGATTTTCCTGGATGATCTGTTGCTGGTCATTCAGAGACGTTTTCAAGTAGACTTGGAAGTTCATCCGATGTTAAGGACCCTCATTCCAGATGACATCTTTCTTGGATTTTCGAAACACGAGGCCTTGAAACTGATTGGACCGTGAAGTTTTTCCGCTAATGAACTTAATTTTATTTTTAAATTTAGTTGGTAACTAGCCTACCTCTTTTAATTTTACGCGGCCAAATTTTAATTTATGGAACACTTTAAATTTTTTTTTGTAGAAAATTTTTGTAAACACCTCAATTGTTCTTTTTTCTCAATAAAGAATTTTTATCTTGCCTCACGTTATTTGTTTTGTTGAAATAGTTTGGATAAGAGGGATGACTTGAATTTTTTAGGGTCTGGACTTAGGGTAGTATTTTTGAGCCCCTTTTTTAGGCTTTTTTTACTTTTTAAAACAATTTTTGCCCATTTTTTTAGTTTTAAAACAATTTTTTTCATATAAGCTAAAAGAATCTTAAAAGAGGGTCCCCAAAAAATAGGCTATCTGTTTAGAGCTAAAAAATTCAAACCTTCCCTCTTAATCAAATAATTTCTAAGAAAACAAAAAAAGTGGTTTAAGGCAAAATTTATTGAACAAAAAGTAAAAAAATTAGGTCTTTACAAAAATTTTCAACAAAAAATAATATAAAGTGTGACGTAAATTAAAGTTTGAACGCGTAAAAAGAAACTAAGTAGTTGCAAGTATAATTCTAATAAAAATTTGAATTTTCTAGATTCGGTTATGATCATCGCCAGTAATTGGAGAGAATGGTTGCAAGGCCACATCAGGTTGAAACATCTTGTATCGCAAATCCAAGGAAGATGTCAACTGGAATGAGCAAGGTTGAAGTCATTTGCTAGGAAAAGTCTTCGAATGACCAGCAACAGAACATCCAAGAACATCGCGTCTAAAAATGAAAATATATTAATAGCAAATATTAATAAGAATTAGAGGGGTCCAAACAAAAAAATTATTTTAATCTATGGTTTTGTGTCCGTAAATTATTGAAGAAAAACTTTGTAAAATATTCCCAAAAACAAAATTTAAAAATCACTAATTATTAAGCTAAATCAGAATTAAAGGGCTACTTTAACGTCCTAGCAAAATAATAATTTAAGAAAAAAACCAAGTAAAATATTCCCATAAATAGAATTTAAGAATTGGATTAAATATTAAGCAATTTCCATATCAGAATTAAACGGGTACTTAAGGTCCTAACAAAATAGTAAGTAATGACTCACGGAAACACAACCATAGATTAAAATAATTTAAGAAAAAAAACTACGTAAAATATTCCAGTAAATATAAATTAAAAATCTCAAGCCTTAACTTGGCGTTCGTGGCTCATTTTAAAATAATTAAATTGACTTAATTTGCATAATTAATTATAATTTATTTACAGTTAACACTAATTAATTTAAACCATTTAATTTATTATTAAATAGAGCGTGGTTCATTATCTAAAATAATTAAATTGTGCCACGAATGAAATTTTAGAATCTCAAACCTTTAATTTACGCGTAATAATTGCAAAATACCCTCATTAATTTAAATTAAAATGACGGCATAAAGTAAAAGCTTAGAGATTAGTGCCAGGCCCGGATAAATTTTTATAAAAGGTTTAGCCTAGCCTAGTGCAACCTAATCTGGCCCGGTTAAACCATGCGTTACTCATTTTAGGTAATATAGTTTCGCGCCGTTAAATGAAACCTAATTTGCAAACAGTCGAGGTTTATTATTTAAAATAAATAATGAATTTAATTTCCCCTAATATGAACCGAAGTACATGATTAAAGATGTTCTAAATTAAGCCTTGTCTAACTGACCTCTCGTCTGGAAATTTTTTCATATTGTAGTTAATTTTCAATAAATAAACATAATTAACTAACAATTAACTCTACCTAAATAATTTAAACTCTAGGATTTATTAAAATAATAAAATGCTAGCTGGATGGCTTTGGATTATTGAAAGACTCACACATACCGTACTAGGCTTAACCTTTCGCGTTGATTTCAACGTTCTAATGGACATTCAATGGCGGAGAGCTTAGAGTCACGTCCCAACATCGGCGTAAAACGTGGCTTTCCATCCAATATTGCCTTCGAATGTCAGCATGACGAGGAGCTGATCAAGGAACGATGTTGACTGATCGCCGGCGCAGAGAGAAAAGAGAACTGGACAAGTGGCGTCCGAGTTTTATAGTAAATTCCGTCGTTGGGGGCGCTTCGAAGTGTCACGTGGGCGCTAATTCAAATAAGAGAACACACCGTTAGGCCTATATAATACTATAGACAGGGCCCCTAGCGGAAAATTTCTTTATGTATTAGATGTCAGTAAATACGTAACTAAGTATACAGCGCCCCTAGCGGCAATTTATGAACTATACTTTGCTTACACGAATTGTCTAGCAGAATTTTATCATGTTTTAGATGTCAGTAAATACGTAACTACGTATACAGCGCCCCTACCGGCAATGTATGAACTATCTATTGCTTACACGAAAGTCTAATAGAATTTTATCATGTTTTAGATGTCAGTAAATACGTAACTACGTATACAGCGCCCCTAGTGGCAAATGTGTCAATGCTTAATTATCCGTTCATAACTAGTAAAATAATATTAACCCGTAACCCCTAAGTTACCCATAATCCCAATCCCGTTTAAAATCGCTAGTGAGTTTTTAGTGAGTAGCCCCTCGATGATTACTCGTAATCCAGACGCAACCATTAATCCCCATACTTTTTAAATCACCAATGAATCCCTATCCTTTAAGCATGTATAAAAATCACCAATAAAAGAAAATTTTCATTAGTGAATACCCCCTCGACGCGCTGCCTTTAACAGTGCTAAAGTGATTACCGGGAACCTCTTATTAACCCATATTCCCAATCCTTTTTAATATAATTAATCCATTTTAAAATCCTATATATGCCTGTAACTTAATTGACAAGAAAAATAATAAAAAATGAGATTCAATAAATCGACAAACATTTTATTTTTTCTATGGTACATTTATGAATTATAATCAAAAGTATATAGATATAAAAACAAATAGTAAACTTCGTTGTAACTTGCTCGCGGCGTGTGATATGAGAAGCCTTGCTTTATCACTGAATGGCGTCGATCCCGTCCCCTCTGCTTGGCACTGGGAAGAAGACGTGAATAGGCTCATAATGCAGCAGATGTTTGTATTTTTCTTTGAAATTAGAAAAGTACAATATAACAGCGTAAAACACAATACAACAGCATAAAACACACATAAAACAGCATAAAAACACAAACAGCATAAAAACACAAACAGCATAAAAACTCAATGAAACAGCATAAAAACACAATCAAACAGCAGAGATGAGGATTGGACTGCGTCGGTTTCGGACAGCGATTCAGATCCTCACAACCCGGAGGCGCCCATGGCTGAAATTTCGCTGTAAATTCCTCAATACATTGAATACATCACATCATAAGTTCATAAGTTATGTTCCATAAGTTTGTCACTGGTTCCTGAGAGCTTGTTATGAAGTTATGTAGGTGAACGTCATAGATTCTCGTAAACCGAGTGTATCAATTAATTCTCGATTCGTTCTCGAACTAGCTCAAGCTGTAAGTCTCTAGCATTACGAATTATAGGTAGTGTCATACTTATGGAGCATAACTTATAAACTTTTGATCACATCGCTGTATCTAACCATTGCCGCGTCATCGCACCAATTCAACGCCGGTTTGTCCGGGACTATGTACTTGTAATGTTTTTCCGTCTCGCTTTGAATTATTTAATTTCGTTTTTAAGTTTTTGGCCTAGGAATTAAGTAATCTTTGAGATAAAAACGTTGTTTCAGGGTTGATAGCAATTAACATGGTCTACAAGGGAATTTGTTAAATGCCGGCGGCTAGCAGTTTGTTAAGACAATATTTGCGCAGAAGGAATCTGTCCTTAATTCACCCGGACTACCCTAGTATAGCCCTTTTCGCATGTCGGAGGGTAAAAGTGGGGGGAAATGCGAGGCGCATGCGTGTTAGTAACAACGTGGATAAAATAGCAGACTACGGTCTTAGCCTCCGCGTATTTCCTCATTATTTTAGAGGCATCAACTTTGCCATTAAGTCTGATCATTTTCGATACATTTTCTTGATTTTTTTTCTTAGAAATTTGGAAAAAAAGTGTAATAAAATTCATTTAAGCCAGTGGTTTTTTAGTTAGTTCAATTTTGTAGCATTGTTCAATTATTTTTTTCATATGATTGTTAAGCCTTTGCCCTATACCGGGATGCTGTGTTGTGATAGTGGGTGGGATGCAAGAATCAGTCGTTTTATAAAGTAAAGAGGGATGGTAAAACAGTGGAAATTAAATTTCACAGAATTTTTGTGAAAAGGAGAACGAGTTATAAATCGAAAATGTTGGAACTCCAAAGACGGGGATATGTAACATGCTTTTCGTTAGTGGGTATCGGACCCTGGTCGGGAATCGGCGGCCCTCGCGGGGAAAGCGCTCTTTTTTTGAGGGGTTGCTCTCGCGGTTTCGCCCGGCCCTGCTTGGATACCGACATTATTTATGAAGCCGACACTAAGCCTTGGTTATTAAGGGAAATATTTTCGATATTATCATTTTTTAAAGCTTCAATGTGGATGTGTTTTCTCCAGTAGGATTTAGATATAATTCCCATATTTTTACAAACTTATTTAAGTGCCAATATTTTTAGTTTATCATAGTTTAGATTCAAATTTACTCCCTTATCTACAATCCCAGCTATTTCTCCGTAGGCCGATGGCGTCGTCTGCTATTTTATCCACGACGCACGACAAGCGCATGCGCGCATAAATTTGCGAAAAGGTCTAATACGCTATAGTTTCTATCAAAAAACCCAGATTTTTAAGGATCAAGTATACATTGCCGTGGGCCAGACAGTGCATGAACCATGAATATAAGTTGAATTTAGTGTAGTGAAGTTAATAAGCTTTACCGTGATTTTTGGTTTAACTTCACGATATCAAGACCAGTTAGAAAAGACAGTGTTTGAACTCTGAACCCATTTTCTCAGTCAGTTAGGCCAGGAATACCTAGAGCTAAAAGGAATCATTGTGTAGCAGTGGATTTTGTGGGAAGAGCTAGACTTATCATTTTGAATGCCGAATTTTACTTCGCGAATGATCTATCTCGCTGCGCCTTGCCCCTCGCACGCGATCCTGACCTCGCGTTGCTACCAAAACACGCAATATCAGTTATAAAGACGTCAGAATTAGGAGTCGTAACGGAGAACCCAAGCCTGTCCCATAAAATGCGTAGAAATTACAGTTGGCGATATGGGGGGCACAATGATTCCAATTAGCTGTATGTATTCCTAGTTAGATCCAGTATTGTGTAAAGGAATTCGCGTACCCTAGCCCATTTTAAGGTGGTCCTTTTAAGTAATTTTAGAGCGAGCAATTATAGAAGGGCTTGAAACTGATAATGAAAGTGGCATTAAAAAGGAAAGGAAGCGTACAAAATTGGGTATCGTTCGGAAGGACCAGCTCCTAAGTGATAGAGGATTGGATCGGCGCTGTAATTTCGTTGAAAATGAGCGGTTATGCCCGCAATCACTTGCCCGGGACAGGAATCGAGTGTTTCTCCCTTTAAACACTGCCTGGCGCTTTTTAAAATATTCCTTCTCGGGGTTGAAAGCTTCCGAGAGAAAAATCTCCAATTCTCTTTTGCTTAAAATCTATACTTGATCGTATTAGCTTTGGGGTCCAAAATTGTTACGTCTTAAACCGAATTGCCTGATTTGCCTCTCTCTTCCCCAGAGTTGGGCACTCCTCCTTAGATAGATTTTTTTTCCTATCAAACTATCATAGATGGCGAAACTATCAATTCTTCTGGCTATATTTTAGAGTGGAACTCCTTCTTAGATAGATTTTTTTCCTCTCAAACTATCATAGATGGCGGAACTATCAACTCTTCTGACTATATTTTAGACTGACACTGCTAGTTAGATAGATATTTTTCCTCTCAAACTATCATATTTGGCGAAACTATCAATTCTTCTAGCTATATTTTAGACTGGCATTATTTGTTAGATAGATTTTTTCCCTCTCAACAAATCATAGATGGTGAAACTATCAAATCTTCCTTCAATATGTTAGATTGGCTCTCATTGTTAGATAGATTTTTTGCCTATCAAATCAAATTGAAATCTTTAGGAACGACTAAACTAATCGATTATTTAATTTCCGGACTTTAAATTTGATTGTTTTCGATCAAACTGATTTGGTCTCTACCTAATTTTACTCTGTTTAATCGATTCCTGATATTTCCTGATTTTGTAGAATTTCTAATATTTTCATATATTCATATTATTTCCATAATCTCATTTCTCAAGTTTGACTTTTAACTGTCTATAGTTCAAAAGCTACAATCCAAAATGTTTCAAATTATTCGCCCTTGATTTAATCTAAACCATCTACTATAAACGGTTAACTAATAATAATTAAAGGCAAAAATTGTAATTAAAAACTGTGGGTAATAAAAATCAGAAAATCTACACTTTAATTTATCTACTTCTACGTTTGGATGATTTCGTGGAATCGTTCTTCCTCCTCGAGTAGTCGTTCACATCAGTGACAGCACGGAGCTTCTATATAAAAGAAGCTCCGTCTTCACAGTTTGAACTGTTGAACCATCGTTTATTTTATTTTTATTTATTTGTTTGAGAGGGTTATAACGACCACCAAGTACAGAATCTTCTTATAGAATAAACCTACACTTGCTAACGTTCAAATATATTAAAAACTTCGATATCATTCAAAAAACAACTTATCTTTCCAGAAATTTTCATAACTATCAAAATTGCCTATCAAAGATTAGCTCATAACTTTTTTAAAATGAAATCAGAAAACAGATGTCGCCAAATAAAATCACTCAAAAAATCAATATATTTCTCAAGAAATAATGCCTATCATTTTTTATGATTTCTAAAAGATGGGGTTAGTAGCCAGATCACGTTGAGAATCGATATTTTTCTCTAGAAGATTTCAACGAATCAATGAATCATATCAACTTCGAGTGCACTTTCTAAGCTATCAAACTCAATCGATCATTATAATTCAAATTTTTCTCGAAAATAACTATCAAAATTGATACTTTGATTGGGGCAGATTTAGTTTTCTATCGTATCAAGTGGTAAAACTATCAAATGATATGATCTTGGATGAAGAATAGTTACACTTGGATATATCACTCGTAGTATAACGTGTGCTTCTGGCCGCGGTCGCGGATGCGCATTAGAGGGGTTCTAAATTTGGTAACGCGACAAGCTGTTTTTACCGGAAATGATTATTTTTTGGTTTCCGTTTGTTACGTCGTCTGCTCTGATTCCGTTTGAATTTGAAAAATAAACGGCGGTTAGGGTTAAGATCGTTTTCAGTGGCTTTTGTTTATGCGGTGAGTTATGATTATGGAAGTTTTAAAGATGAACTATAATTCTTCTAATTATTATAGTAGGTGATTTTATACTTTAAGTATAATTACCTTCTATAATAAAAGAAACCAGTAAAGTTGATGTTTAAATAGCCCTAGGCCTTGGCTAAACTAAACACGTGTTTCTTGTTTGTAACGGAAGTTTCAAGATTTTAACACTACGCGGGGCGAAGGTCGCGTAAGTCATTTGTGGTCCAAAGATTTGTCGACTGATATATCCAAGTGTAACTATTCTTCATCCAAGATATGATAGTGCCCATCTATGCTCTTCCCCTGCCCGGTGTCCGGTAACCGTCAATATCGGCCACCTACGTCAGTAATAAAACCCGGGCGGAAAAGGGATCAATAAACATCTTGTTTATTTTTCCATACTTCAATATCCTTGCTAGTGCTACAAACATTAACACTGGATACTATCATAGGTTTATAAGATATGTTCCATAAATATGACACTATCTATACTTCGTAAAGCTAGAGACTTACTGGCGCCTTGTATCAAAAGCCGGCGAGTTAATTAAACATCGTCTTATCGTATTTAAACCTTGTTAAAAATAGGTTTCTAAAAAATTACATCATGCAGATATTTCAGACAGGTTTGTTCAAAGACTATTTAGTTTTAGACAGGAGACTCTTGCTTTTGGATGGAAAATAAATTAAACTTACACAATTATCTCATTTAGTTTTCACAATTCTCTAATTAAATTTATACATAGTTCCATCGTGGACAAAGGATGCTCGTGATGAAATTTATTTTCAATCTATAGGATAGGCAACTCCCTATCTCCGACGGCATCTTATTCGATATATACTCTGTTCCAGTTTCGGTTGTCAGCACGCGCAAAGCTAGGTCTCTATAATGGAGCGCCTTAGCGGTAACCTATAACGTAGCTTTGCGCGTGCTGACAACAGACAAAGAAAAAAACTGATGTTAAGGATCTAAAATCTCGATGATTGATTTCGTCTGTTGTCAGCACGCGCAAACCCGCGTTATAGGTTACCGCTAAGCCGTTCCAACATAGAGACTTAGGTTTGCGCTTGCTGACAACCGACGCCTGCTGCCGTCGGAGATAGGACGATGCCATAAGTTTATCATGCCTCTAAGTACACAACTATGGGTTACAACTGGGCATCTTCCGCAGGCTACTGTGACGTCAGAACTCGTATAGCGCTAAGATCCGAACAGAGAAAATTTTGAAATTTCTGTCGCGGTGCAGCCACCAAGCGGTCGACACCATTACTAAATGGGTCACATGATAAAAAACCATCCAATGGAATAAAGGAGATTTTTACGTTTCGTATAGGCAGGCATTGGGGGGGGGGAACGAATTTTACTTAAGCAACCCCAAATCCCTCTCTCTCTCTCTCTCTCTCTCTCTCTCTCTCTCTCTATCTCTATCTCAGGGTTCAGTCCTGAAACATTCTAAAAGGGATAAAAGAAACGCTAGGCTAGGCAGTAAAATTTTGTATTGAAGTTGAGGTGATAAATGATACGGAGAGAGTATAGGGTTTCATTAAAGGGAGCCAGACAAACACTATTGCCATAGCTAGGAGTAGCAGCCATATCTCTACTTAGAGGCATTATAAACTTATGACGATGCCTATCCTATAGCGTGAAAACAAATTTCCTCACGCGCATCCTTTATCCATTGTCCCTTTCTCTCAAAACACAGTAAAACACAAACCACGCAAAATAAAACAAACGACTATAGGCTGGGAAATGATTAATTAGATGATTTTTATTTTAAATGTTTTTATACATAGACAACAGACGACAGACTGGTATACGCAGAATCAGAAAAAAATACATAATAATAAGTTAATTAATATTCTTTATTATTTTTCTTCTCCATCATTAATGGAAAGATTATTCATGAGCAATTGGTCAGTGATAGCGCCGCGTACTGCGCAAGTGTCAACTTTACTTTCAGCAATACGAATTGCTGGAAAAAGTTCTTGACCACATAAACAAGCGGTTCCTGTCCAACAAAAGCTGCCCAGTTTAGCAGCGCATTTCGGACAATTAATCTGTAAACATTAACAACACGTTAAAAGGATTAAATTTGCATTACATTAGTTAGGTCACTCTTTTTCAGTGGTGTGCGAGTCCCGTTTTTTCGGTTTCGAGCCGACTCTGAGTATCAAAACTAATTTCTTATCGTTATCGAGTATCGAGCCGAGTATCAAAAATACTTTCGAGTATCGAGTATTTAGATAGGTCAAATATTGGTTCTTTCGAGTAATTATCGAGTCTCAAATATTGACTTGTCGAGTAGCAATTTTGTAAATTTCTTGAAAATAACGGAAGATTTTCAATTATCTAATATCGAACTAGTTCAAAAAGATTGTTAGTGATCAATTAAACATTGAACAGGTGATTTTCAAAATAAATGATCATGGACTCATCGTCTGCTATAGTTGTAAGCCTCGTATTCGAGTATTTGTCGAGTATTTAAGATGTTAAAAAGCTACTCGAATCTTTCTCGAGTATCTCAAAGTGTTGTTATCGAGTATCGAACCGAGTACTCGAACTTAACGAGTACTCGCACACCCCTGGTGACTCTTTTTACCTTTCCTTGTGGACCTTTAAAATACTGAATCATCCAACCAAGTGGTTCAATGTACAGTCCCATTTTACATAGTTTTTTATCGTTGGAATCAAGATTGGGGTAACGTAACCAACGTGGATCATCCCAATAGACTGGTTGCCCTTCAAAATGAGGAAGTACATTGCGAGTAGAAAAAAGTAGAACTCTTTAAATAAAATACATAGTTATAATTAAATTATAATTAAATAGGTTTAATTATAATTTAAATAGCTCGATCTTGACCTGCATTGTTTGCATTTATAATCAAACGTTTCTATGTTTGAAAATTCTTTGGTACGGGAAACGTAATTTTTAATTATTTCAATATCTCTGCTTTTAACGAAGATTCCGCATATTTTTATGAGTTGCAAAAGTCTAAATTGCAAATTTTCAGGATCAATTTGCCATCCCATCTTTTCAAATAAATATAATTGGGAAGAAAATCCCGAATTTGGGCTGAAATATTAATATTAATTACAATAATTAGTGGTATTAATTAAGTAAATAAATAATTATTGGTATACTTACCATACTAAACGTCGTTTTGCCTTGACTCTTACCAACGCTTCCTCGTACGAAATTTGATGTTTTTTCATCAAGTATGCTATGACTATAGTAGCGCTACGTGACATTCCGACAAAACTACAAAAATAAACCAGTCAAAGTTTAAAAATAATATTTTATAAATAGATAACCTATAATTATAATTATAATTTACCAATGGACTAAACAGTTGTTGTTTGTGTCTAACGCATCATCGATAAATAATTTAGTTTCTTCAAAATGGGAAAGTAGATCAGTTTCAGCCTGATCTAGCGCTTCTAAATATAAATAATTTATAGTTTCTGATTTAATGCGAAGAGGTTGCGCGTCTATCGTCAATATATGGGATATGTTAAGTTTCGAGAGTGTCAGTAAGTCTTCAGCGCAGGTACGCGCTCCCAGAAACAATCCAGGTTCTATTTCATCGCAGGAACTCATGATTTCTCAGATTTTAAACGTCTAAATTCCTCTCAAAACCATTCTATTAGCTGGTGTATAATGTAAATACACTACAAACGCTAGAATGACAATTGACAATCAAGATTTAGACCGATTGCCGGATTTTTATAGCTTATAGACTAATGGCACCCCGTGTTATTTTCCCATAGAGCTTAATACAGTCGAAGGCAGAGGGCTGCCATTACCCTATACAAGCTGACATTTCAAGGATCTACTAACGATTTAGTGGCATAAGTAAAACAAGCGAATTTCTTTCAATAATTGCTCATTAAATAGTAAATAATTATTGTAATTAAAGTTAGTACTTACGGCAGTAAAACGCGGCGTGACTTCTTCCACATCATTTTTAACTTGTCTTTAAATTAAATTATAATTTTTGGACACTATGTGGCGCTGGCTACGTCTATATTAAACTTTGGCGCCAATTACGTAATTTCTTGTGGTATTTGTATTTCAGGACAGGTTGTCAGTCACTGGTTCGGAACTTAGGATTCCCTTATAGAGACAATGAAGTAGAAAAACAGGTTATTTAAAAATATTAGGGTGTAATAATATGCATTTGTCAAGAAATTTTGAAGATGGAGATTGCTTTGGAAATAGGAATTTGCCGGGGCCAATCAGGAGCTGCTAGAAACTACTCTGACTTATTCGTTTTTCCAGTCAATGGTTAGGCCTAGCCCGCTTCAACGCTCGTTAAACAAAATTTCGGCGATATTATTGTAATTAATTTATGAAATTGGACTTGATCGCGCTCCAAACGAGTTTCAAGACGATGTCCAACAATTTTTAAGAGGTAAAAACAACTTTTATCGCGCTTTTAGAACTTCTAAAGTACTGCTACTCGCTAAGCCTTGGTCTGCTCAAAATTCAAAATCTTAATCGTAATGTTTTTAATATGCATAATTGAACCACAGCCCACTCGATCACGCAAGTTGCACGCGCTATAGAAGCCCGTTCAAAGAATTCAAAACCCATGTATTTTCGAGAATCGAGAGGGTGTAGTGGAAAAGCTAGTAAAAACATGAACGAGTCTCGATTTTTGAGACAAAAAGCACTGAAATGTTAGGGGGAATTGCCGAGTTGATGAACAAACTTTTATAGGAAAGTGAAAAATGTAAGCTCTAGCTTCCTGATTTTTTTTACTATTTGTAAATTAAAGTACACTAAAAATTTAGAAAATATTTTGAAAGGCTTAGGACTGATAGTTATTTTTCTAAAAATTATCAAACTTTCAGTTTGTGGTTTTTTCAACTCTGGATGATTTCTAGCCATTTTAAAACGCGCTGGGCAAATTATTCATTTAAATAATTTTTCCCCCAATACTTGTAGTGCTTGGTTTTCACATATTTGCCAATTAGTTTTAACGACTAGTTAATTGTAATAATAAATAAAATATAAGCCCTTAAATACAGTATTTTGATGAAGAACATTATCAGCGGGATTGTTTGGGCCTAGTGTTTATTTTTTTACTGAAAAACTATTCACTCTTGAAACTTCAAAATTTGTAGGACTTTAGAAAACGTTACTACGCACCTATCCCTAAAATTTCACGACATTTGATCCACAAGAAGCGAAATTACGCCCATTTTACTCCAAAAAACGGCATTTTCCCATAGACATAATGCTAATTCTTAGACTCGTTTGACCAAGGAGTACTAATCAGTCATATTCTCGACTTTTGGCTGTTTGAACGGGCTTCTATAGCGCGTGCAACTTGCGTGATCGAGTGGGCTGTGATTGAACGTATCTCTATGAATTTAACACCATTTCTACTACTTTGTACCGGTTACCCCATGGGAGGCTGGGAAAAGTAATCTTTCTGGTCGTCTGGATTCTGGAAAGTAAACTAGGAAAGAGGGTAGGGGAGATGGAGGGAGGAAGTGACGTGAATGGCGCCGTGCTGAACATATTCCAAAAAGATGGAAAATTCTTCAGCTCTCCGTCGTCTGCTACGGCTCGGAGGAGGGGGGCGCAAAACCCTTGCAACTTGTAGTTTTTCTATTTCATTGTCCCTTAAAATTAAGAAAATAAGTAATTTTCAAATAAAAAATACATTACAAAGACTCATACAAAAAAAATTAAACATTCCCTAGACATGTTAACATCTCTTTTTATTTAGACAAATTACAGGTTGTCTGTAACGTTAAATTTTGGGAGGGAAAAATAAAAAACTCTGAATAATGATTTTAAAACGTGCTCTTAACATATATTTATTTATTCTTTTTTCTTTTGTCAGTAAATAGCACCTTTTCAGATATTAAAATTATTTAAATATATTTAACTTTAATTTAAGTGATTAAATTGCGTACAGTATTATTAAGGCTATTTAAAAAATTTTCAACTACAATTTTAACACGTTATTTTTCAAGCCCATTAGGCACTTAATGGCAATTTTAGTTATAGTTACATTTGGCAATTATTGCAAGCCCATTAGAGAGTATTTTATCATTTTCGCTACAACTTACACTTGCAGCCTAGCAAAAATCTTCCTTCGTTCAACTAATGGGCTTTTATTTATCTTTCTTTATAATTAAAACATTTTCCTTCTTAAATTAGCTATAATATAATTAATTTTGAAATATAAATATAAGAATTATTAAACGTTTATTGGTTTAGACCGAATACTTTAAGAGCTGTAAAGGTTGTTTTAAGAGCGACGTCTTCCGGTTTCATTTTTAAATAAGCCGATATCATTTCTACAGTAACGGGCAAAGAACAGGGTTCATTTCTTTGAAAAGTGCAATACCGGTGAAGGAAATTTAAGGAAGTTTCAGTTAAGGCACTTTTGATATCACTAGATATCTTGGAAGCTCTAGTATTAGGATACATGAATGGAGAATCACTCTCAATCAGTAAACGATCTAATGGCAAGATGCGCTCCTCTAAAATCTTACGGATTCCTTCGGCTGATTTATCTTTCCAGATATAACCTAATAAGATAAAATTTAACTTTGATTAACGATGGATTCAAATTAAATAATACGTAATGGTAAATATTACCAGTTATTCCAATATAACAACCAAGAGATAAGTAGTTTATAGCTTCTACGGAATTTCCTGCAAAACTATGAATGACTACTACTGGAAGATCTTGCTGATATTGTTTCAGAAGATTTAAGAGAGCATCGTGAGCTTCTCTTTCATGGACAAATAGAGGTTTTTTGAGAGAACAAGCTAACCGCACCTAAAATGAGATTTTCATCAATATAAATCAAATGATATTACAGGGTTCATACAACTTTTGGAAAACAAATTTAAATTTCCCTGAGATTTCCAGGTTTTTTCTCCATATACTTCCCTGAATTTTCCAGGTTTTTCCAGTATATGGAGTTTCCTATGGAGCAAATGTTAACGAAGGGGGCAAATAGGACTATAACATAATCAAAGGATATCCCTGTATCTCTAGTAGAACCAGAGTTATGAGCCTCCAAAGTTTAGTGTAATGTTAATCCTATGGAGGGTGTGTTTATGGACATTTTGCTTAATTTCTCGGCCCCTGTTTGTCGTAGCCGTACGTTCTTAGTATGGTTAGATGGGGGATAAAGAGGACTATAATATACTCAAAGGACATCCCCGTATCTCTCGTAGAACCAGAGTTACGAGCCTCCAAAGTTTAGTGTAATGTTAATCCTATGGAGGGGATGTTTATGAACATTTTGCTTAATTACTCGGCCCCTGTTTGATGCAAATTTCCCTGATTTCCCTGAATTTTACTAAAAATTCTAAATTTCCCCGAGTTTTCCATGAGGTTTTTGTCAACTATTTATTTCCCTGATTTTTCCAGGTTTTCCCTGTTTTCCAGGTTTGTATGAACCCTGAATAAAGATTTATAAATATAATTAATTTAAACATACCTGTTGTTCTAAGGCATTTAATTGAACATCGGAAGGAGAAAAATTTCGGTTAAAATCCAAGCCACATTCACCAATGGCAACACACTCGGGATTTGAGGCAATTTCTTTTAAGGCATCATATGATTCATCATCATTCCAGCTTTTTGCATCATGAGGGTGAATACCTTAAATAAAGTTCAAAGGTTAACTTGATACTACAGCACTCTATACTATATTATAAGCTTATGATTGATAAGGAGTATGTGATGACTGTTGAGTCATGAACAAAGTTTAGTTTACTCACCCGCAGTGCAATACAAATTTCCAGGATAAAGTCTGGTAAGCCTTAAAGCTTCTTTACTTGTGTGAATTGAAGTTCCAGTGACGATAATTTTTTGAATGCCTAAAAGAAAGTAAAACATAAAACAAGTATGAAGTATGTCACCAAAACAATCTCAGTTTTTCAATTAAAAGTTAAGTCCAAGGCTTATCTCACCAGCGTCTTTGCATCTATTTAAAACGGCGTCAAAATCTCTGGAGAACTTTTTATGAGTTAAATTGGCTCCAACGTCAATTAAAAAATACCTTGCTTCAAGATTTTGTAAAAAGCTTCCGCTTTCTAATTTATCTCCGAATTTGTTTCCTTCCGAACTTTGCGGTCCAACTTGATCTCCCATTATTTTTTCGTAAGAAGAATGAAATAGGCTCTAAATAAGCAGACGACACGAACTTGCCTCTGAGAAAAAGAACAGAACAGAACAGAACAGAACTCAATAAGTGGAATTGTGGGCGGGTCTTTTGAACTATTTAAAGGCACATTGTGCCACAAGAGGTGAATACCTTTGAACTTAATTAAGAAGGATCACAAGGCTCAAATTTCTTTAAACCTTGGTATCCTTATATACAAGGAGGTTGGTTGTTTGTTTGTGTCGATTTTTCTTTATTCACTTATGGCACTAATTTGGAACATAGCCCACTTGATCACCCGCTCATGGAGGGAAGCTGCTCGCGCTATAGAAGCCAGTTCAATCGGCGAAAAACGCGGCTCCAATGTCAAAATGATAGATTCAGTGATCGAATTCTATGAGCTCGTGATCAAGTGGATATTAGAGAACAAATAATGAAACTTGGAAGTAAAGAAATTTGGAACAATCTGTTTTATTTTGTTTTTCTTTTGTAACAAAACAAACCAAATGAAACGTCTATATATAACATATATACATTTGGTATTGCACTGGCGAAGAGCCATAATGTACACGTACAAAATACTTACCAACTTGCCACCAAGAATAAATAAATAGGGTTATTAATGTAATTTTTAATCGATCATCACATGATTTAAGACAACCTAACAGGCGTCAAGGCAGTTAAACGACTTTGAATATAGTCTGAATTTTGGCACCATTGGCAATCGTCTGTAAAAATGATCTAGCATTGTCTCATGGTAAAATCCGGTG